>NC_056734.1:1010260591-1010278091 GCF_019279795.1 Protopterus annectens | reverse complement strand
AGCAGGTTGTTGAAGTCGCAGGCACTGGCCAAAATGTTGTCCAACCCGCAACAGGTGTCTGCTCAGTCTTTTTCTATCGATATTCCTCCTCTTGACTCCATTGAGCTCGGAGCCAGGGTTTGTTGGGGTTCGAGTCGTGGAACCGTCTGCTCCAATCCCCTCGATGGTGCCTTCCGTCGAGGGATTTGGGCGCCGAGACTCCCTCGTCTGCTCCGAGGGCATGAGTGGCTTCGGACCCTTGAACGACCCCGTTCTCCCTCTGAGTCTGCGCAGGTCAGCTCTGCTCCTACATCGGCCTCTGAGTAGTCTCCCTCATTGCGGAAGAGGATTCCAGTTTTCTCTGAGCCGGAGCCTTCTCTGCATCGTGGCAGGGACACCTTCCATGTTATGAGGAGTGTGCTGGCCTCTCAGCCAGCTCCACCTTCGGCCCCACTGGCTCCGTCCCCTGTAGTGCCTGTTCCAACCTCTGTCCCTCCTCCAAACTCCAAGCGTGGGGAACCGGCGCTCCAGGGCACCCCATTGGGTGTTTCATCTTCTGAGGCCTCCCCTGATCATTCAGAGGAGCCCCCTCGGAAGAAGTGCAAGAGGAAGCACTTTGACTCCCCCGAATCTGTCACTTCGGATACGGATTTGGATGAGTTGGAAGGGTCCCAGAGATCCCCCTCTGAAGAAGTTTCCTTTTCTGACATCCTAGAAATACTTAAGCAGAGGGGGAATTGGAATACCCTAGCCCCTTCCGAGGACGAATCTGTATTCCTGGATGCGTTCGGTTACAGACTTTCCACCTCCTGGGTTTCTCTGCTTTTCGATCCACTAATGTCAGTAGTGGCTTGAAAGGCTTGGTCAGCCCCGGATACAGTGGAACCAACCCAGAGGAGACCAGGCAAGTATTATTACTGACCCCCCCCCCCCCGACAAGCCAAGTAGTCCCTTACTAAGGGTGTTCCCGTGGATGGCATGGTGGTAGCAGCAGCCACTAAAAAGGAGTTGGCGTAAACTTCTTCCTCTGCCCATCCTCCTAACAAGGAGTCCAGGACTATGGACAGATACGGGAACCGTTTGCTTCAGCGACCCTTTTCTGAGAGGTCACTGAATTATTTATTCTATTTCACTAGGCTTCAGAGGGATCTCCTGAAAGAACTCTGAGAATACCCTTCAGGATCCATCAGCTGAAGGGGCTCAGGCTAAAGTGGCTTCTCAGTTGGCTATCCTTAACTCGTTAGTTAACTCCTCCATGAGGCTCATTTCCTATGCAGCCGATGGTGCGAGTAGAGCCACAGGCACAGGCGTGGCCCTTGAGACGTGCATGGAGGTGGCTGTGTAATTTTGCAGAACCCTGTAGGGCGTCATTCACCAACACTCCCTTTGACTGTTCCTTTCTCTTTGGACCACAGGCGAAAGACACTCACTAGGTGTGAGCAGGAAGGCAGGACTCTCTCTCTCTGCCGTGGGAGTCCATTTTTCCACTCCTTCTAGACCATACCCCAAGGGTCAGAACAGTGGGAAAATGTGCTTTCGGAAATCTCGGGGAGCTTCGCCTGACAAACTTAGTGATTTTTTTCCTCCAGGGGCAGAGAAGGAAATAACAGACGCCGCCCTCGTGGCAAAGGGGGTCTGC
Source organism: Protopterus annectens (assembly GCF_019279795.1). Classification (NCBI taxonomy): domain Eukaryota; kingdom Metazoa; phylum Chordata; order Ceratodontiformes; family Protopteridae; genus Protopterus; species Protopterus annectens. The sequence goes on along the minus strand of NC_056734.1, from coordinate 1,010,276,473 downwards.
AGGACCAGCGCAGCAGAGAATCTTTCTATGACAAGCCCTTCCAACATCCCTGAAGGGTTGCCCGACTGTCCGTCTCCAGAGGCAGTCGGGGGAGACTTTCCTTGTACCCACAAGCCTGGCTAAACCTTAAGACAAATGGGTACATTCAGTCATATCCGGAGGTTACAGAATCCTATTCTCTCAACCCCCATTTACCGTCACGCAAGTCCCTCCCAGATGTTCCACCCAATCTGAGGGACCAAGCAGTTATAGAAGTTTCAAAACTGTTAGAAAAAAGTCATCCAGGAAGTCCCGGCAGACCAATATGGATCCGTAACTTACTCAAGGTTCTTTTTGGTACCAAAAAAGACTGGGGACTGGAGACCTATTTTGGAACTCAGACTGAACAAGTCTGTTCAAAGAACAAAGTTTTGGATTTTCACGCTGCAGTCCATTCTACCCTTTCTGGGTCAGGACAGTTGTATGTGCTCTATAGATCTCCAACTATCTATAGTTATACAATACTATCACATCAAAATGGGCAGACGCTCCAGGAGGTTCCTTCGCTTCCGGCTGGGAGCCAGTCATCATCAGTTCAGAGCTCTGCCCTTTGGTCTCACCACACGTATGGCAGTGGTCACGGCTCACCTGAGAGTCTGATTCCAGGCTTTTCCATATCTGGACGACTGGCTCCTTACTGCTACTACCAGGCATCAACTCCTTCAAGCCAGGGACTATACAATTTCAATTTGCTCCCAGTTAGGCATTACCATATATTTCAAAAAATCTGCCTTGTTGTCTTGTCAATCTGTTACTTGTATAGGAGCAGACTTGGATACAAGGAGCATGCCCGCAATGCTACCTTCGGACAGGACTTCCACAATTCGCCAGCAAGTTCATATCCTCATGCAGTGCAAAAGGTTACAAGTCGGGTATGTCCTTCAAACTCTAGGTTCTATGGCAGCGGCAATTCTTCTGATACTCCTGGCCCGCTTTCACATGAGAATCCTTCAGTGGCTTCTATTCACACAGTGGTCCTTCCAGCAGCTCCCCATGTCTCACATGATCTTGATTACTGATTACAGAAGCATGCAAAAGGCACCTTTCCTGGTGGATGGTCTCCCCACTAGTGACTCAGGGCAGACCCTTCATTCAGCCCCCTCTGGTTGCTACAGTGACCACAGACGCCTCCGTGATAGGTGGGAGGAGCATTATCAGGTAAGGACAGTCCAAGGCACTTGGCAGACTCACGAGTACCATCTGCATATAAACGTCCTAGAAATGAGAGCCGTGCTCCTAGCATTGCAAGCTCTTCAGGACTCTCTCCCTTCTGGGACCATTGCGGTTCAAACTGACAACATGTCAGTGGAGTGGTACATCAACAAGCAAGGTGGAAGCAGGTCCTACCCCCTGTGACGAAGTGCTCAGACTCTGGCAGTGGGCAATTTTTTTCCTCCCAGTGATTTCTGATTGCGACGCACATCCTTGGGACGTCCAACGTCATAGCAGACAGGCTCAGCAGAGCTATTCTCATGCCTCACGAATGGTCTCTGAATCAGGTGGTTGCAGATTCAATCTTCAGCAAATGGGGACAGCCTTGCTGCGACCTTTTTGCCACCTCCTTCAACAGCAAATGCAGCAACTACTACTCCCTTCTGCTTCCTGGTCACTCTCCCAGAGACGCTCAAGTCCACAATTGGCCTCAGGGACTTTATGCCTTCCCTCTGTTTCCTCTGATACCGAAACTTGTACAGAAAGCTATGTCGTTGGGTTGCAGAATGATCCTCATTGCACCCTACTGGCCTCGACAGATATGGTTCCCATTCCTGCACCATTACCTTCTCGAGCAGCCTTGGACTCTGCATCTGATTCCAGACCTGCTGATTCATCAGTCAAGGCGGGCTGCATCAATCCCTGCAAACACTCCAGCTCACAGCTTGGTTGCTCCACTTCCAGCCTTAGCCAGGCTTCCCAGCATTTCCCCAGCCATACGCGACATTGTCTCCTCCCATAGGTCTACCACTAGGACTTGTGCTAGCAAATGGAAACATTTTTCTTGTTGGGCAGAGGCTAGGAACATAGATTCCTTCACAGCCCCTATACATGAGATTTCTGAGTTCCTATCTGAACTCTTTCATTCGGGGTCCGCTTCTGCTGCAATCAGGGTTCAATTAGCGGCCATTTTAAATTTTTGTGTTGGGTTGTCTAATGCAAGCATGGTCTCGTAAGCTATGGTAAAGCCTTTCTAAGAGGGGTTACCCTTAGACCCCCAGTGAGAGATCCCCCTCCTCCTTGGGAATCATAATTTGGTGTTTACCTCCTTGATTATGCCTCCTTTTGAACCGGCAGCATCCTGCTCCATTAAGTTTCTATCTTGGAAAACTCTCTGGTAGCTATTACTTCAGCCAGACGTGTCTCTGAACTTCAGGCACTATGCGTTTGTCCTCCGTACTTAATATTTCATAAGGACAGGGTTGCTCTGAGGACTAATCCCCCTTTCCTTCCGAATGTCTGCTCAGAAAATAATTTGAATCCATCTATAGACCTACCTGTGTCTTTTCCTAACCATACCAACAAAGCAGAATACCAGTTGCATCTATTGGATGTTCATAGACAATTGCGTTTCTACCTGCATAGGACTAAGGATGTAAGGAAGTCAGACCAACTATTCCTTTTCTATGCTCTGGAAACTGGGAGACCCTGTTTGCCCCAAGTGACCTCATCCAGGTGGTTGTCTCGCATCATTACCTTTGTCTATCAAACCGCAGGGTCATTCTACTAGGGCCTTGGCCACCTCTGTAGCCTTCCAGACTAGGTTGCCCATGGACTCTTATCTGTGCCACAGCTACTTGGGCAAATCCTCATACCTTTATTTCTCATTACAAGTTGGATTTGGTCTCCAGGAGTAGAGCTAGCTTTGGTTCCACAGTTCTGAAGAGTCTGTTCCAATGAGCCACCCAGGTTTGTAGGTGCTAGGGATGCTGTCCCAACCAGCAAGACCGAAGGAGAGATTGACAACTTAACATAAAGAAGTTATGTACCTACCATAACGTTCCATGTTAGTTGTCTTTATCTCGCCTTCTTTCTGGAGTCTCCCCCTCCATCCCCCTGTGCTATTGGACCGAGAGGAGTTGAGGTTTTGCTGGCTGAGTGTTTTCTGGTTTGTTTCCTGTACTGACTTAGAGAGTAGGACAGGCATGCTTAACCTTTTGTTTGGAGGAGTTCATTCAATAGTCATGTCTGGTATTAGCTATTTCAAATGAGATCTGGGTAGCTAGCGCTAGGCATAATGGGATAAGGGGTAACCTCGAGCCAGTAAACTGCTTTCGAGCTATAGAAGATGGTGGAGTCCGAGCCGAGGATCGGCTCCAATCCCAACCAGCAAGAAAGAAGGTGAGATGAAAACTAACATGGAACGTTATGGTAGGTACATAACTTTTTTCTAACCCTGCCCCTGCTTGTGAATAACTTTTGGCCACAGCAGGTGTGAAGTAACAGTGAAGAGCTCTAGGTTCCTTGTGTTCCCCAAAATGATGCAGGGTCAGAGGTATTCTAAAAGTCTCATGAAATTTCAGGCCCAGCATCTTGTGCAGTCAAGAAGCAGTCTAGGGTAGAAAGAGTGAAGAAGCTTGCCAAATCGTACTACTTTTTTAATATGTCTGTATTTGTGAATACCCTGGGAAAATTATTATCTTGGGGAAAGATTGCTTTTAGAGCGTAGTCCCTCAAGAGTTTGGAGGAGAAATAGTAATTGAACACACAATTCCGCAAACCAAAGAAGTAAATACGAATGAATAAATTGAAAAACTGCACCAGACTACTTTTATTGCGCGCTTTCGTCTCCTGAATGGAGACTTCAGAATAGTCACCCCCCCAACAACAACCTTATTTATGTACGCATACACCCATATAATTATTCAGCTAACTAACTAATGAAGTCTTAAGAGGATCCTCACTCAAACATATCAAAAGTCATAACATTTACTGTGACATATTGCACCCTTTTTTAAGGCTTCATTAATTGAATATTTATATGGGTGTATGTGTATAAAAGGTTGTTGAGGGATGACTTTATTCTGAAGAAGTCTCCATTGAGACGAAAGCGCTGAAAGTACAGTCTGGTGCAGGAGAAATGGTAAATTGTATCTACTGCTTTCCTTGTGTTCATGGAGAAAACTGATTCCCCGCTGAGATTTTGCCTTTGTCTGGGTCTGGAGCACGACATGCTTAGTTGCTCACCAAGTCCCTCTCAGTATCTCACAAAAGTGCCCTGGAGAACCAGACAACACCCATTCCGTCTCCATTAGCCCTCCCAAGTTGGAGATGGTCTAAGGAGATGAGGTGCTACTTTCAGTCACCTCTGACCCGCCTGTACTGCTGAAGCTTCTGGTGATACCCCTCTGGAAGCACCCATATCTATTGTGGTACTAATGTCCACTGAAGTACTACAGTGTGTCATTTAGGTCCGGACCTCCTAGGTGGGCAGTGATTTCTTATGACCCTCGGTGTGTAAGGAGGTGAGTTTCTTGTATCTTTGTCCATGAGGCAGTCCCAGGGGGGGACTGTCCAGGTTGAAGCTACCTAGGAGCACACCAAGTTCAGGCCAAAGACTTGAGTATCTCGTTGTCTTGCCCCTGGCCACAGCTGCGGCATTCACAGGCCTAGCGATAGGACTGACTTGGGCTTCAAATTCATGAGATCAGACAGTTGGACCCTAATTTCTTTTCTTTTCCTTTTTTAAGGAAAAAAGGGGACCCTTTCTCCACATTTAGTCTTCAGATTCCTGTCAAGATTGAGGACCAGTTGACAGCTGTAGACCAGATGTCTGCAGGGTCATATATCTGAGTCTTGTCTCTTACCACACTATCTTTTGTAGACGCTGCGCCTTCAGTTAAAAACTCAAATGTCCACAGCAAGCTTCAAATAACTACTTTGTATCTGGGAGCCTAAATCTCTCCATTCCTACAATATTTGAAGAGGTTGAATGATGTGATTCAGGACACATCATTACAGCCTGACACTTGGCCCTTTGCCCTTAGGAAATGAGGCCAGTTCTTCAGTCTGCTTGAGTCTCAAGGACCTTTACAGGAGTCCAGTAGCAGATCCTGAGGTGGTGGTCATTGCCAGGTCCACTACGATCAGTTTAGACAAAAGAGGGGTTAAGGAGATTATTCTTTTCAAAATGAGCTGCTGTATGTGTACAGCACCTGTTCCCAGGTTATCAAGCACACAGGTGGCTTTAGTTTGGAAGCATCAAGCATGGCAGCTGCCTTGGAGTCTTATTAGGAGGCATGCCTGGTGAGAAGAGCCTGTATTGGTGTATGTTAAAGCCGAAATCCTGGATTCTGCCTTTCTTCTTTGGTCTTTGAGCCGTGTGTATATTTAAGAAGCTGGGGAAGTTGAAGATATGCCCCTTTCTAGCCTCAGACCAAAACCAAAAGCTAAAAATTAAGAGCAGGTCTAGTGGGTCCTAGCAGGGTACACTTCTTTGCTGCACCCTCCCTTCCCTAGGAAAGCTGGGGCTATGAATGTCCCATTTCTACCACTTTTGTCCTACATAGATCCAGCCTCTGGGCAACTATCATGGTGACCTTTGTAGAGTTCTGATTTCTGGGATCAGAAGGCCTACCTTCCACAGTCCTGTTTCTGACCTAATATTGAAGAAAATCTGTCTGGTAGGGAATTCCTTGGAGTCCTGGTTTGTGGTTTCATGCATCCTATGGATACCCTTAGCCAGGCTCTGTGTATGACGGAGAGAGACCGTGGTATATGGTGTCAGCTTGTGTTTTTTTTTTTATTTGCTGTAACTGTGTAAATGACCTGGCACATGACCCCGGGCACAGTGAGAGGGTTAAATTTAAACCAAGAGCTATATCCATACTGGAATAGCTGTTTGGTGATCTGTAATGATGTAGATGACCCCTCAAAAAAGTCACACACCTGTGACAGTGATTGCTGCTTCCACTGCCTGTTTTTGGTGTCTTGGCTTAAAGTAATAAAATTTTTGGTTGGCCAAGACCAGCAGTGGATTGGAAGAGCTGTGTTTGTCTTGAATGTCTACATGCTGAACATTTATGGAGGTTTTCAGACAGCTTTATTTTTATTTACTTAGTGTTTGGTAACTGGGTGGGTGGAGTGATTATGAATATTTAGTGATCATGAATATTTTCGGACAAAGGAACGAACAGTAATCTTTGAAAATAACAAGGTTTATTTTTTTTACCTTGCATCTTGAGGGTTTGTTCCATTATTCCACAGTGCAGGTCCTACTCTGCAGAAGTTTTCACCCAGTAGCATAAAAGGAGATAAGGGAGATTTGTCATGAGAGCTGTGTAAGGGCAGTGTCATTGAATGACCTTGTAAAACAGGGATATTAACCCTTTAGAGTTTTGATGCATGCTGAGTAGATTGCTGTACTAGTAACAGGGAGTCAGTTTAACCCCTGCAGTGGTAGGTGTGGAAGTCCTGCAAGCTGGGCTGGTCTGCAGATATTTACTGTGGACATTTGGTATCGTACGCAGAGTGAAGACTAAAAGGAGAGCTGTATTCCAGTTTAGTTGGTGTATTTTTTGGCCAAGGCACCTGTAGCTCTGTAGGGTGGGGAGCTGAGCAAGAACTTGGTGTTGGTAGTGTAGCTGAGACTGTGATAAATGATGAGGCCCAAGTAAACCAAGGGGATATTAATAATGGTGATAACTGATAAATGGAGAGATTTGTGATGAGACTAACTCGACATGGGTTTTATTGTGGTTAATCAAAAGTTTGTTCAATGTCCAGAGGCAGGGATGGGGGAAAAACACTGAAGCAGATTTGCAGGGCACTGTTGGCTTGCAGGAGGTTGTCTGCATATAAACTGATTAAATTTGGCAGGTTATGTCTGGTAAGTTCCTGATGAAAAATAGCAAGTATGTCAAGACCCTTCCTTTTTAAGGAACTCCTTATTAATTTTCTGTGCCATGGTTGGAAAGCGGGATGTTTTTCATGTTGCAGTCATTACATTTGGGTTATCTGCCTGCAGGTAGCCCTCAGTCGGCCTGAATACCAGAGACTTTTTTTTAGTATTTCTGTGTCAGATGCTGTCACTCCAGGACTGATGTCAGGTAGTCAGGGGTATAAAAACAGGCAGCCGATGCCATTACATCAGTCGTTCTTGCTGAGGAGCCTGAAGCAGTTCGCAAGTGCCGGTCGGCCGCTACCTGAATTTTTGTTTACAAATTTGAGTAATCCTCAAGTCTTCTAAAGTAGTACCCTATTGGGGGTCCTCTTTTCTTCCTCTAACAGATATCCAAAAAAGTTGACAATTGTCTTATTTATTTTATTTATCATTTGTTGACCGGAAATGTCCAACTAGGTTCCACAGAGCCTGTTTTCAGTGGAGGCCCGGGGAGAAATGCTCCAGATGCATGTCTTTGGTCTTGCCTGTGGAAAGCAAATACCACACAGATTTTCATTCTTGCTGTGTCACCTGTTTAGGCCCAGACCACGATGTACCTCGCTGTTTTGTGCCTTGTTCAACACCCAAACCATTAGACGTTGGGCTCTGTCTCTAAATTCTTTTGCTCTCTATCTCTGTATTTCTAAATGGCTTCGGTAAGCCATCCGATTATCCTTACTTTATTGGAATATCAGTAAAGACCGAGACAGACCAGACTGCATAGGTCCAAAGCTGCCAACGACGCTTCCATTAAGCTAGTCGCTGGTTTGCCGGTACTCATTGAGGTGCACCTCAATGGATTTCCAGGCCTCTACAGAGACCCATTCGGAGTGCGGTGTGCCGTGAGACTTCCACTATGGAACCTGTGGATGTCTCTAGCTCGGATGGATCCAGAGCCACTGTGCAGGTACCGGCTTCGGAGGCAGTTCTTTGCTCTATGTTCGACTCAGACTTTATCTAAAACTGAGTTTCTTAGGCCAAGAGTACATGCTATGCCTAGAAAACAGACCTACCAAAGTGCATGCAACCACTCCCATGCCACAACGACAAATGCTTGGAATGGCAGAAGACCTTATTACACTGATTAGGGGAAGACAGCCATTCTCCTAAGAGGAAGGGGCTAATCCCCTGCAGCTTCAACAGAGGAGACAGATTCCTTTGAGATATGTGATTATGAAGACATGCCCTTATCTTATGTGGATTCAGATGCAGATGAATCCCTTCCGTCCGCCTCCCCTCCAGAGGATTTTTCTTATGTTGAAACCTTACATACTTTAAGAGCATTTCCACTGGGAATGAGAAGGCCATCCTCATTTCCACTGGGAATGCCAAGGCCATCCTCGGTCCAGAAAGACACTTGAGAATTCCTAGATTTGCCACAGCACAGGCCTTTAGCAGTACCCCCTGTCATGGAAGTTGATGTTTTTATGGAATTCAGTCTTACTCCTGATACTTTACCTCCTGCTCCTAGAAAACCAGACTGGTACTTCAGTACCTGATGCTCACAAATTTATTTTCAAGAATCCTACTGCTGACCCAGAGATTATTTCCCAGGGGCCTAACGGTATCAAGGCAACTACAGCTAAGAATCCTACTCCTTCGGACAGGGATTCCAGAGCTTTGAACAGTTGGGGTAAGAAGGTATATACCTCTGCAACTCTTGCTATTAGGGCATTGACTTGTCAGTTTCACATGCTGAAGTACCAGCAACATATTATGGAACTAAATAATCTATAAATGTAAAGGTTGACTTTTAATAAAGAATTGCAGGAGCTTATGCACTCTGCAAGCCAAGTCAGCAAGAATAAGTGTGGCTTTGACACCCTAGAAGCATCTTGCCAGGCAGCAGTACTAAGAAGGCATGCTTGGCTCAAGGAGCAGACCTTTCCCAGACCATGTCAAATCTAAGTTACCGGATGCTGCTTTGAACAAGGGCCGTTTGTTTGGCACCAAAGCAGAAGAGGTTCTTAAAAAGAGAAGAAAAAGCCAAGTCTATGCAGACTGTTAAAGAATTCTTACAAGTGCAACCCCCTAGATTCAGTAGGCATTGCCCTTCCAAACACTGGTCCTTTCCAGCCACCTCCAGGTCATTTCAAGCCAGACCCCGGGGAAACTGACCACCCAGGCTACAGTCTCAGGGTATGCAGATATCTAAGCAATGGATTGCCCCCACCCCCAAAGCAGGGAGTGGTAAGCCACCTCTTTACAGAAAAAACTCACAATGCTACTGCACTCCCTATCTCTGCCCAATTGCTTGTACCCCTAGGAGGAAAACTTGCCATTCATGCAAAAAACTGGATATCCATCACACAAGATCAATGGGGCCTCAACATTGTAACCCAGGGGTACAAATTATATTTCCACTCTGCCAGCCCCAAGCGGGTTGGCAGAGGCTCAAAGCTAAGTTCTTTCCCTGCTCTCCATCAGAGCTGTTCAGCCGGTTCCAGTGGAACAAATGGGTCAAGGATTCTATTCCAGACTCTTCCTGGTACGCAGAAAAGAGGGTTCTTGGTGCCCAATCCTGGATCTTTCAATTCAACACTTTCATGGTGGTGCCCAGAATTCACAATGCTTACCCTGCCAATAGCTTCTATCTATGCTAGCCAAGGATGCCTATCTGCACATCTCTGTAGGGGAGTCATGCAGGAATTATCTGAGTTTTAGGGCCGGGTCTATGCATCATCAGTTCTATGCACGTCCCTTTGGCTTAACCACTGCACCCAGGGTAGTCACAAAATGCCTGGTGTTGCTTCCCTATTGTGCAGAAAATAGATTTACAAGAGTTGATGCATTCTGCAAACCAAGTTAACATACTTTGCAGTGTGGGTTTGCTGCCTTAGAAGCGTCTTGCAGGGCTGATGTCACTGGGTCTGTACTGAGAAGGTATGCTTCGCTAAAAACAAGTCTTGCCTGACCATGTTAAAGCAAAATTACTAGATGTTCCATTAAATCAGGAGTGTTTGTTTGGCACAAAAGCAGAAGTTCTTAAAAAGATGGAAGAACAAGCTAAATCTATGCAGTCAAAGATTTCTTGCAGGTGAAGCCACCTAGATTCAGTCATTGGCCTTCAAAAAACTGGTCCTTTACAGTCCTCCTCAGCCCAAGACTGCAGTCTCAGGATATGCAGAGATCTAAACAATGGAGTGTTTCCACCTCAAAACCAGGGAGTGGTAAGCCACACCCTTATGGAAGAAGTTCACAATGGCTTTTCAATTATCCTTCCCAGCCATGCCCAAGTACTTGTGCCCCTAGGAGGAAAACCCGCCCTTCATGCAAAGAAAGGATGTCCATTACTCAGGACCGATGGGTTCTAAACATTTGTATCCCAGGGACACAGATTCTACTTAACACTCACTGCCAACACCAAGCAGGTTGCCAGACCTTCCCCCAAACCAGTGGACGGGCTCAAAAGCAAGTACTTTTCCTTTTCCATATCAGGACTATTCAACCTGTTCCAGTAGAACAAAGGGGACAGGGTTTCTACTATAGACTCTTCCTGGTGCCCAGAAAAGAGCTCTTGGCACCCTATTCTGGATCTATCAATTCTGAACTCCTTTCTGGTTGTCCCAAAATTCAAAATGCTTACACTGCAACAACTTCTTCCTATGCTAGCCCAGGATGCCTGGTTAGTCACCCTAGACTTAAAAGAAGCTTGTCTGCGCATCCCTATAAGGGAGTCATGCAGGAAGTATCTACGTTTCAGGGCCAGATTTATGAATTCAGTTCTCTGCACTTCTCTCTGGCTTATCCACTGCGTCCAGAGTATTCACAAAATGCCTGGCTCTAGCCATTGCATACTGCATACAGAGAAATATCCAAATTTACCCATACTTAGACGACTGCCTGATTCAGGCGGACAGTCAGGAATTGCACCTGCCATGTGAAAAACCTTCTCACTTCCTTGGGGGGTACACCAACGAAAATAAATCAAAACTGGTACCCAGTCAAAAGATTGGATTCCTGGGAGCAAGCTTGGACAGAACATCCCAGATGGCATTCCTCAATTAAGAAAAACAAGTCCGTCTGACAGCCTACTTCAAATAAATGGCCACCAGAACCCAGATATCTGCAAGAAAAATACTGCAGGCCCTAGGGTTTTTGGCCTAGTGTATACTGCTAATTCTGTATGCAAAACTGCATATGAGGAAACTTCAGTGCTACTTAAGTCTTTGGTGCCAACATTCTCAGGACTTGGAGGCAGTCATTCCTGCCATACCCTAAGGACAGAGTTTATTTGGTGGGCAGAAGCATGCAACCACAAGGGACTGCCCCTTACTCCACCCCAAGCCACCTAGACCCTAACCACAGACTCGTCAGACTATGCCTGGGGAGCACACATGGACGGCAAATGCATTCAGGGCCACTGGAGCCCAAGTCATATTCATCTGCACATCAACCAAAAAGAGATGCTAGCTGTGCAGAATGCCCTGACAGCTTTCAGATCCCTACTCCTTCCAGGACTACTTCTAATAACAGACAACACCACAGTTTTGTGTGTTACATCAGCAAGCAGGGGGGAACCCACTCTGCAGATTAGCCATGGCCCTGTGGAACACAGCCTTGGACAGTGCAAGTCCATCTGCAAGCTTAATTCCTGCCAGGCAAACAAAACTCACTGTTAGTCGACTTTAGAAGAAATCTCCTAGACCCACACAAGTGGCAACGAGAGCCCAACACCTTCAACCTTCTGATTCAGAATTCAGAAATGAGGGACCCCTAGGAATCCTCACAGCAGGGCCTGGAAAGTGGATGCCCTATCTTTTCATTGGATAAATCTCTAAGTCTGTCTTTCCCCCTCTGCCCCTTCTCAAGAGTATTACTCAAGATGAGACAGGACAGATAAAGGACAATTCTGATTGCCCCAGACTGGCCACACCAGCACTGGTACCCACTCCTGTACAGCCTGTCACTGGTGCCACCTTGGCACTTACACCAGAGCTCAACCCTGCTCTCTCAGCAGGAGGGACAGATTTTGCATCCATAACTGCAAACCCTAAATCTTGCAGCCTGGCTTATTCCTTGAATTCTTCCCCAGCAACCCTAAGCAGGCAGGTGCTGGACGCCATTCTTGAAGCCAGAAGACCCAGTACAAGAAAATCCTATGCTAATAACTGGAAAAGGTACTGCTCCTGGATTCAGTCTAAAGGAGAGGACACAACTCTGCCCTTCTTGCTTCTAATCCTGGATTACTTGGCAGATGTACTCCATAAAGGCATGTCCTTCTCTATTAAGATCCATGCCTCAGCTATTTTGGCTCATTACAACACTGAGCTTACCTCTCCTCGCACCCTCATATCAAACAGTTTCTGAGAGGGGCAAACAACTTAAGGCCTCCAAGGAGAGCACCTACCCCTGCTTGGACCTTAACTTTGTCCTGGAAAAGCTCACGCTCCTCCCCCCTTTGAACCTGCTGCATCAGCAGAGTTAAAATTCCTCTCTTGGAAAACAGCCTTGCTTCTGGCCATCACTTCACCTAAGATGAATGTCTGAGGTACAAGCACTTTTGGCTGTGGAACCCTTCATCTTGCATGCTGACTGGGTTTCCCTCAGGACTAACCCTTCCTTTATGCCTAAAGTGTCTAGTGTGGCTCTCAACAATCCATCCATTTGCCTACTTTTCTTCCCTAATCCTCAAAATAAAGGGGAGAGCATACTGCACTCCTTGGACGTGCTCAGATCCTTCCTTGATGGGACTAAGCCCATCTGATCAGTTACTATTCAGCTTTGCAACAGGGATAGAGGGCAAGGCCATTTCAAAACAATTTCCAAATGGCTAGCACAGTGCATCCATTTCTGCTACAGGCACCATGGGAAGCCAACCCTCAGGGGATCAGAACACATTCCACTACCATCTACAGCATTTCTCGGGGAAGTCCCTACCAGGGACATCATGGAAGCTGCTACCTGGAGTTCTGTACGCACCTTCACCAAGCATTACCACCTGCCTATCCATTTCTGCTACAGGCACCATGGGAAGCCAACCCTCAAGGGATCAGAACACATTCCACTACCATCTACAGCATTTCTCGGGGAAGTCCCTACCAGGGACATCATGGAAGCTGCTACCTGGAGTTCTGTACGCACCTTCACCAAGCATTACCACCTGCCTATCTTTTCCAAATCCAGGGCAGGTTTTTGCAACAGCAGTCCTGCAAGACATTTTAGCCAGCCCCAACTCTTCTCGACTGCCTCCACCCTTCAGCTTTGGGAATCCACCCAGGTGTGATGACTGCAACAGTAAAACACTAAAAACATAGTACATTTGTGTACACTTGGATGTTCGAGGGTATTCACTGTTGCAGTTCTGGATGTTCTTCGTGTTTCACTGTTGCAGTCATTACATTTGGGGTAATCTGCTGGCAGGTTGCCCTCAGTCAGCCTGAATAAAAGTCTTTGGTCCTGCATCGGTTGCTGTCTCCTCTTCCATGACATCAGGTCGTTAGAGGTGTAAAACATGCAGCCGACGCCATTTTATTCAGTCTTTCTTGCCGTGCGGTGCCCGAAGAAGCAGTTCGCATGTGCCGGTCGGCCAACTCCTGAAATTTTCGTATTCTAGTTTCAGAACCGAAGTCTTCAACTAAAGCCAAGTACCCCCGTTGGGGAAACTTTGTTCCTTAACTGATGTAAAAGTTAATTGCATTACTTGTGGTAAGCAAATACCTCAACTATTTTCATTTGTACTGTATTCCTTGCCTAGGCCATGATCATGACGTGCCTTGCTGTCTAGTTTTGTGCTAGATTTAACCAACACACTAAGCGTATATATATTTTTTTATAAATATTTTGGTTCAGGCACTGGCTTCTGAGGGTGTTTTCAGGCCTCAACAGTTTTGTTTAAACCACCAGCAACAAAAACAAGGTAAAAAAACTCCTATGTCTAAAAAATCGATGCATGAGCCACGTGTTCAGGCCCCTATGCCTAAAAAACAGATGATCAAAAATGGCTGAGGATTTAATTACCTTGATCAGGGGTTTCCAACCCCCGCTATGAGGCCTAGGCAAGGCACTGATTATGAATCTTCAGATCAGGTTTGCATTTCTTTTGATTCCTCTTCTGATCAGGAATTTTCTATTCCACCCTATGAGGATTCTAATGCAGAGGAATCCTTCCCATCTGCATTTCCTCCTGAGGATTACTCTCTTGGAGAGACTTTGCCTACTTTAAGGGAACATTTTCACTGGGAGAGTCGGGACTTCTCTGAATCAAAAGAGGCTTAGGGATGTTATGTGATCCTATCTCGCCTACATTCTGACTGATGGGTTCGGAGCCGATCCCTCGGCTTCACGCTTATGCCAAAGAGCGAAGTCTCTTATTGGCTGAGCTTACTATATCCCAGGATGCACCACTACCAGTCCCCCAGATCTCGTTTGCCGCTAACTAGCGAAGACGTGGTCTCGAGCTGGCTAAGCTAAGTAGTGGGTTTTTTTCACTAACTTTCTGTCAGGAATTTGCTAATTTCCTTATACGGTGGTTGACTGTTGTTCAGTTTGGTTTTGTGTGAACGGCAAGATGTTATGTGATCCTATCTCGCCTACATTCTGACTGATGGGTTCGGAGCCGATCCCTCGGCTCCGACTCGGCACGCTTATGCCAAAGAGCGAAGTCTCTTATTGGCTGAGCTTACTATATCCCAGGATGCACCACTACCAGTCCCCCAGATCTCGTTTGCCGCTAACTAGCGAAGACGTGGTCTCGAGCTGGCTGAGCTAAGTAGTGGGTTTTTTTCACTAGCTTTCTGTCAGGAATTTGCTAATTTCTAAACAAAAAGCTGTTTTAACGGCTACTCTGTTGTTGTGTGTGTGTTTAACAATTTTTCTGTGGAAAATTTGTGTGTGATTGATACTTGTTCTGGTTACAGGCTCCCTCGGTCTATAGGGCCTTCCTACTGGTTAATTTCCTTTTAAAACAACCTTAGGGTTTGTTTATTCTTTGTTCCTTATACGGTGGTTGACTGTTGTTCAGTTTGGTTTTGTGTGAACGGCAAGTTAATCTTGACTCAAAATAAGTTTGTCTGTGAGAAAGTACTTATTTTTTGCTTATAATGTCTCAAGCACCTAGGCCTTCGGGCTTCAAAAAGTGCACTAAATGTAACTTTAAGATGTCTATCACAGATGACCACTCTCTGTGTGTATATTGTTTGGGCGCCAAACATTTGCAGGAGTCCTGCAGCGTGTGTCACGCTTTTTCCTCGAGGGTCCTCCAAGAGAGGAAAAATAAGCTTATATTAAAAGGACTTATAAAACCCTCTTTTGAAGAAGCTTTAGCATCCTCTCCTTCTCCTGCTAAAAAGAAAAGGGCGTCGGCTCCGACCAGTCCGTCGGATCCGACCGCCAAAAGACATAGGCAGGCTTCTCCTTCGGCTCCAAGGACTTCGGAGCCGAAGGCGGAACGGTCTGCCTCGATGCCACCAGTCTCGACTCCTCTGGCTTCGGAGCCGATGGCTGGGGCATCGAGGCGGGTCACCTTCGTCGGCTCCACTGGTCTCGGAGCCGATGAAGGTTGTCCGCTCAGACACTTCCTCCTCGGCGCCCAAGTCCTCCTCTGCACCGACGGAAACTAGTTTAAGTATTCCTTCGGCGCCGATAGTCATCGAGTCGCCTCGGAGCCGGTCCCCTAGCCCCTTGGGGCCGTTGGAGAGGCCATCTCGAACCCGTTCAGTATCCTCTAGGTCATCGAGGATGTCAGATTCGGACATAGACAGGGTGCTCCAAAGACTGTTCCAGTCCCCAGTCTTTCAAAAATTTGTTTCGGCTCCGACCCAGTTGGCTTCGGAGCAGACAGCCCATGTCATTGCCATTCCTCCTCCGACCGCTTGCTCCGTCCGGAGCAGGTGCTGTTGGAGCCGGTGGAGGTCTTAGGGTCGGCTCCGACCCTTGCTCCAACCCGGCCTTGGGTCCGAGTTTGCACACGGACTTCTTGGCTGGACCCGGGGTGAAGTTTGGGACCTATGCTGTCGGTTCGAGCCTCC
>NC_056734.1:1010192936-1010260091 GCF_019279795.1 Protopterus annectens | reverse complement strand
GCCCAAAAGTAAAACCAAGTTACGTTTTTATTTGGATAGGACCAAACAGTCAAGAAAATCAGATCAACTCTTCCTGTCCTATGCTGAGGGGAAGCAGGGCCTGCCAGTTTCTAAGGTAACCTTGTCTAGGTGGCTGGCCTCTATTATTACCTTGATCTACCAGGTGAGACATGAACTTCCTTCAAAACCAAAAGCTCATTCAACCAGAGCATTGGCTATGTCGGTAGCTTTTCAGGCTAGACTTCCAATGGAATGTGTTTGTGCTGCAGCAACGTGGGCCACTCCTCATACCTTCAATTTGCATTATAAGTTGGATTTGGCCTCCAGGACTCGAGCTGATTTTGGTTGCACTGTGCTCAAGAGTCTGTTTCGATGAGCCACCCAGGGCTAAAGTGCTAGGGACGCTGTCCCATCCAGCAAGAATGAAGGCGAGATGTACCTACCATAATGTTCCATGTTAGTTGTCTTCATCTCGCCGCCTTTCTTGCGTCCCACCCTCCATCCCCCTAGCCTTGTTAGGACCGAGAAGAATCCCTTTTGAGGCCTTCTTCCTACGGTTGACCTTGTTTTTAGGTTACGTCCGCCTCTGTTTGTAGCTCTGTAGATAAACCTTTGGTGGGAACTAGTGTGTTTTTTCCATGGTGTTAGCTTTCCAAACGAGATCTGGATATCTGACGCCTAGCATTGTGGGCTAAGGGGAGGCCTCGAGCCACTGTACGGCCCATTTAAATTAGAGGGCTGTAGTGACCGTTTAAGTTTGAGGGCCTTTCCTCCCTGTGTGTGTGACTGTTAAAAATAAATAAAAAAACAAAAAAAAAAAAACTTTGTTCTTGCACCCTTTTTTTTTTTTTTTTTTTTTTTTTTTTTTTTGTAGTCTTTAATTATATCTAAAGATAGAGAAGGATCATCGCCCTTCGGGCTTCAAAAAAATGTGACTGGTGTGTGTAGAAAATGTTTTGGACAACCACACCGGTTGCATATATTGTTTGGTTGAAGCCCATTCTGTCATGCTTTTAGTATGTGTTAAACGAAAGGAAGAGAGCTTACTGACTGTGCTCTCATGACCAGTTCCTTCCAAGAACAGCTGAAACTTGGTCAGGCAGCTCCAAAATCTTCAAAGAGAAAGACATCTTCTCCGACTTCGGAACCGACCAAAAAGTCTAAAGCGTCGGAACCAAGGAGCAGTCTATTCCATCGGTTCCGAGACAAGTCTTCGGTACTGAAGGTTTTGCCTGACATCGAGACTGGATCTCCTATTTTGGAGAGGAGGTGGTCTCCTTCAGTCTCCACCAGATCCTCCAGGACCCTATCAGATGAGGACATTGAGAGGGTGGTGAAGAGGTTGCTTTCAGATCCAGCTCTGGCTAGAAAATTGACCCTTCCAGACCCAAAGGTCTCGCAGCCATCCCCCATACCAATCACTGTTCCTCCTCTGACTGCTTGGCTATCGGAACCTACAGGTTCCTCTTTTCGACCCTTCAGCTCCAGGGATTCAGCCTGTTTCCACGGAACCAATTACACCATCCTCGATGGCTCAGTCTAGAGCCAAGGATTTTGGTAGCCGATGCTCTCGTGTCGATTCCGAGGGGGACAGTCACCCTGGGTTCTCTTAGGAACCAATCCTCTCGTAGCCTCGACTCAGTCTCCCACTTCTGCTTCAGAGCTGTTCCCTCTTGCTAGTAGTCTACCATCTGCCCCTTTGGAGCGCAGGCGGAGGGCTTTCTAAGCATAGAGAGGGCTTTATTCTGTGCCAAAGCCATTCCTTTGGAACCTGTCACACCAGCAGAAGGCAGCAACCTCCCCCCCCCCGCCACCTCCACAGCATAGGGAACCAGAGGCCCAAGTAGCCCCCATTGGAGGCGCCCCCTTTACCGAGACCTCTCCAGATTATCCTGCTGGAGAGCTCCCTCGGAAGATGTTATGTAAGAGGAAACATGATTCCCCTGAGTCTGTCTCATCAGACACCGATTTTGGTGGAGTCAGAAGGGTCCCCTAGATCTCCCTCTGAGGATGTCTCCTTCTCTGACATCCTAGAAATCCTTAGAGGGGCGATTGGAAGATCTCTAACCCTACTGAGGATGAATCTGTGTATCTTGAGGCCTTTGGCTCCCAACCTTCCACCTCTTGGGTGACACCACCTTATGACCAACTTTTGGGGGTTACTCCGTAGAAAGTATGGACCTCTCCAGATTCAGTGGAAGCCATCCCGAGGAGGCCAAACAAATTTGACAGCACCTGAGGACAAGTATTTCCTTAGCAAGGGAGTTCCAGCTGATGCTATGGTGGTTGCAGCGGCCACCAAAAAGGAATTATGAGACATCGAATGTCAATCGTAACAAGGAGTCCAGGGCGTTGGATAGTTACGGGAAGCGTACTTTTTTTCCTTCAGCGGCATTTACACCAAGATTGCTGAATTACCTTACTCAGTTAACTCGTCTACAGAGGGATCTCCTGAAAGAGTTGGGAGATTCCTTCATCAGTAGCTCCGGGTTCCATGGACAAGGTTTCCGCGCAGCTCTCCACCCTTACTTCCATAGCTAACTCCTCCATGAGGCTGATCTCATCAGCAGATGGAGCGAACAGGGCAGCCGCAGCAGGAATAGCCCTCAGGAGATATTCCTGGATACGGCTTTGTAATTTTACAGAATCCTTCAAGTCTTCCTTCTGGTTTATCTCTTTTTGGACCCCAAGTGAAAGAGACTTTGACCAGGTGCGAGCAGGAAGTAAAAACCTCATCTGCCGTTGGGTGTCCGTTTCTCTCTCCTGTCCAGACCCTATCCCAAGGGTAATACTGGAGGGAAAATGTGGTTCCGCAAATCCAAAAAGGTTTTCCTCTGGCACAAGGGCAACCCTCTTCCCGGGGCAAAGGGGGAGGATATAATGGAAGACTCCACCCTCGCAGTAGAGGAGGTCCGCAGCATCAAGGAGACTGAGAAGCTTTCTTGTCCCTTCCATCAACCATTAGGGGTTGCCAGACTGTCCGTCTCTAGAGGCAGTTGGGGGGGGGGGGGTCGTATATCATACCCAAGCGCCTGGCTGTCATTCAAGATCATTGAGTACACACAGTAATATCCATAGGTTACCTGATTCCCTTTATTTCCGAACCCCCAACAATGTCTTCCAGACGTACCACCCATCCAACTAGACCGTGCAACATTAGAGGTAATCTCGTTGCTACAAAAGTCTCATCCAAGAAGTTCCTGCAGAGCAAGTAGGATCCGGAACTTGTTCTCTCTTAGTTCCAAAAAAGACAGGGGGACTGGAGATCAATTCTAGATCTCAGCAGGCTCAACAAGCATGTAAGAAAATAAGTTCTGAATGGTCACTCTGCTGTCGATATTTCCCTTTATCGGGAAAGACAACTGGATGTGCTCACTCAATCTCCAGGATGCGTACTACCACATCAGAATGGACAGGCGCTCCAGGAGACACTCTTCCGGCTGGGAGCCGGCCATTTTCAGTTCAGAACACTGCCATTTGGCCTCACTACAGCCCCCAGAGTGTTTACCAAATACATGGCAGTGTTAATGGCTCACCTGAGACGTCAAGGATTCCAGTGTTTCTGTACCTAGACTGGCTCCTCACTGCTACCACCAAGCATCAACCCATAAGAACCAGGGATGAGACTCTATCCTTGTGCGCCAGCCCAGGCATCACTGTCAACTTGCAAAAGTCAGTCTTATTGCCCTCACAGCATATTGTATGTCTAGGCTCAGAAATGGACTCAACCCCCATGTCAGTAAAGCTAACGCAGCAAAGTGTGGAATCTCTCTAAGCAGTCAGATCACATCCTTATTAAACAGAGTCCAGGCCACAGTAGTACTTGCCTAGGGACTATGGCTTCCGCCATCTTAGTTTCTCTTGCTCGTCTACGTATGAGGATTCTCCAATGTATGCTGTTTGCACAGTGGTCAATGCAAGACCTTCCATTATCTCACCAGATATTAATAACAAACACATGCAAAAGGTATCTGACATTGTGGTTACACCCGAAACAATTTGTCATAGGTTGTCCACTTGTTTCTCCCCAAGAGAAAGTTTTGACCACTGACGCTTCCCAGATAAGGTGGAGGGGGGCATTATCTAGGAAAGACAGTCCAAGGTAGGTGGCAAAACCACGAGAACCACTTGCACATCAAAGTTCTGGAGATGAGAGCGGTGCTACATGTGTTGCAAGCAATTCACAGCTCCCTTCCCACTGGAAATGTTGCGATTCGGTCAGACAAGCATAAGGGGGAACAAAGTCTTAGCCACTTTGCAGAGAGGCCTTAAAGAGTTTGGAAATGGCGATGGATACTAGACGCTTCCTGATAGCAATGCATATCCCGGGGAATTCCAACGTAATAGGGGACAAACTCAGCAGAGCAATTCTGATGCCTCACGAGTGGTCCCTGAATCCAATGGTTGCGAAAAGAGGTCTTTCACAAATGGGGCCAGCCTTGCTGCGATCTATTTGCCACTCATCTGAGCACCAAATGCAGCAGCTACTTTGCCGTCATTCCCCATCTGGGGATGTCACCCAGGGATATTCTAGTTCACGATTGGCCCCCAGGACTTCTCTGTGCCTTTCCTCCCTTTCCACTCATACCCAAAGTAATACAGAAAGAAAGACAGTTGAGGAGTTCCTTGATCCTCATTACTCCTTACTGGCCTCGATAAGTTTGGTTTCCTTTCCTGTGGCCCTAGCTTTTGCAGGAGCCATGTGGCCCTAGCTTTTGCAGGAGCCATGGATTCTGGGTCCATAATCAGGACAGTTCCACCCCTCCATCCACACCCTCAAATTGACAGCATGGCTGCTCCAATTCCACAAAGGTGCATTCCCTTATCTCCAATGGTCAAACACATCCTAATCTCATCCCATAAACCTTCCACTCAGAAACTATATTCTAGCAAATAGAAAAGGTTTTCCCTTTGGGCTATAAACCGGGGCTTAGATCTATATACAGCTCCTTTAGAATCCATTTTATCCTCCTTAACAATTTTTTATGAAGGAGCGGCAGCCGCTACAGTTCAGTTAGCTGCAATTTCCATTTTGGTGTCATGGGAAATCCAATCGTGCAACACTACCTCTGTAAAACCTTAAAAGTTTTTCATAGTCCCCCAATAAACCTTTAGAACCCTGGGACTTAAAATTTAGTCCTCTCATCTTTGATGTCTGCACCCTTTGAACAATCCTTGTCGTCCGACTTAAAATTGCTGTCATGGAAAACCCTGATGTTCTTAGTGTTTCACTGTTGCAGTCATTACAATTGGGTTATCCTGCCTGCAGGCTACTCTGTCGGCCTGAATTCCAAAGTCTAGGTCCGGCGTCGGTTGGTGTCACCTGTTTCCTGACGTCAGTGCGCCAGGGGTATAAGATGCAGCCAATGCCATTTTCTTCAGTCTTTCTTGCCATGCGGTGCCCGAAGCAAAAGCAGTTCGCAAGTGCCAGTCTGCCGACTCTGAGATTTTCGTGGTCTAATTTCAGATCTGAAGTCTTCATTAAAAGCTTAGTACCCCGTTGGGGGGACTTTTTTTTTTTCTTGCTCCAGACCGATGTCAGAAAAAGTTAATAATTGTATTTCTTGTGGGAAGCAAATACCTCAAGGAATTTCATTCTTACTGTATTCCTTGCCTAGGCCCTGACCACGATGTTGCTAGTTGTCGGTTTTGTGCCAGATTTAACCAATGCACTATTAAGCGTCGGTACAATTTTGCATTGCACTTTTGGCAGAGGGTTTAATTATACGATGTCATCTGATAGCCATCCGACTACAGGAATTCATAAGAAACGCAAAGGAAGAGACGCTCTTTTGAGGTCCAAAATTGGCAACAAAGCTTCTTCTAAGCCAGTCTCCTGTTCTCAGTGAGGTGCCTTCACAGCCCCTGACGACCGCTACTTTAGGTCCCCAGGCCGCTACTGACTCCCACGTGAAGTCGACCAGGCCGCTGGAAACTCAAGGTATTGGACCTTCAGAGACTATTCCCTCACATGGGTCCGGAGCCGCTGAGCAGGCATCTGCTTCTGAGGGTGTTTTCAGACCTACTGAATTATGTCAAAACAACTTCAGCTTCGAAGGCAAAGACTAAAGCACCTTTAAAGACAAAAAAAACGAGTACAACAGCCTCATGAACAGGCCTCCATGCCCAAAAAACAGATGCTCAAAATGGCCGAAGATCTAATTACTTTGATCAGGGGTTCCTATCCCCATCCTGATAAGAGGCCTAGGCAAGAGACAGAATATGAATCTTCAGATCAGGTTTCCATTTCATCGGATTCCTCTTCTGATCAGGAATACTCTTCCTCCCTATGAAGATTCTGATGTTGAAGAATCTATCCCTTCAGCCTCTCCTCCTGAGGATTACTCTTTTGGGGAAACTTTGCATACCATGAGGGAGCATTTCCACTGGGAGAGCCAAGATTATTCAGAATATAAGAAAAGGCTCAAGAGATTTCCTTTTACTACCACAACACAGGCCCCTAGCTATTGCTCCTGTGTTAGACATTGTAGATGTGTTTTCAGAGTCCAGTCTGACCCCTGACTCCCTACCTACAGCTCCTGAAAGCCGGACAGATACTACAGGGTTCCTGACATAAATTCCTTTTCAAAAATCCTGCTGCTGACCCAGAAACTATATCTCAGGGTCCCAAAGGGGTCAAGGCTTCAACTGCAAAAAAAAAAAACCCTACCCCCTCTGACAGGGTTTCTAGGGCACTGGACACATGGGGGAAAAAGATTTACACTTCTGCTACCTTGGCTATAAGGGCTTTAAATTGTCAGTTTCATATGCTCAAGTATCAGCAATGTATTATGTCACTGCTTAAACAGAAAATGTTGATAAATTCTGAATGTGCAGAAAACAAAGAAATGCGGGATTTATTGCATGCAGCTGAACAAGTTGGAAAGCATACTTTGCAATGTGGTTTTGATTCTCTGGAGGGCTCCTGCACGGCCGCTGTTACGGGTTCTGTCATTAGGAGGCATGGTTGGTCAAAGGAACAAAGTCTACCTTATGTGTTAAAGCAAAGCTATTAGATGCTGCATGATACCTTGTTTGGTGGTAAAGCAGAAGAGGTGTTAAAGAAAATGGAGGGCAACGCTAAATCTATACAAACAGTCAAGGATTTCTTACAGGTACGGCCTCCAAGATTTAGCAGACATTGGCCTACAAAGAATCTGTCCTTTCCAGTGTCAGGCCATAAAGGGGCAGATCCCAGCCCCAAGGTTCGTACAGGTCTAAGTAATGGGGTGCTTCTACCTCCAAACGTGGAGAAGACAAATAACAGCCATACAGGAAACAGTCCCAATGACTTGCCCCTGCCTGCGCCAAGCACTTATCTTCTGGCAGCACCTTTAGGGGGAAAACTAGCACTTTTTTTTTCTCAAAATTGGCACATAATAACCCAGGAGAAATGGGTCTTAGACGTGTCACAAGGCTACAAGTTTCACTTTCATACCCTGCCAAGGGCAAACGGCCAGACCTGCCAGAAAATCAATGGGTTGAGGCACAAAAACAAGTCTCATCCCTCATGGACATGAGGGCCATTCAATTCAACAAGTACCAGAGCAAGAGCAGGGGCAAGGATTTTATTCAAGACTTCTAGGTACCCAGAAAGGACAAAGCCTCTAGAGACCAGTACTGGACCTGTCTATTCTAAACACATCTGGATATACCAAAATTCAAAATGTTGACTACAGCAGCTTTTGCCCATGCTGGGCAAGAAGGCTTGGCTTGTGACTTTAGACCTAAAAGAGGCATACCTGCTTGTCCCAATCAGACAAACATCCAGAAGATACCTCAGCTTCAAAGCTGGCTCAATGCACTACCAAATCTCTGCACTGCCCTTTGGCTTATCTACTGTGCCCAGGGTCTTCACAAAGTGCCTGGCACCGCTAATTGCATTCTGCAGACAAAGAGGAATACAAATATATCCTTATTTGGACGACTGCCTCATTGAAGCAGAGAACAAGGACATTCTACTACAGCATCTGGCGTTTGTAAAGAGATTACCTAACATGCCTAGGGTACACAGTCAACGAAAAATCAAAACTAGTACCCTCTCGAGATAATATTCCTGGGTGCAAGCTTAAATACAACTGCCCAGATGGCTTATCTCACGCCAGACAAACAAATGCAACTGACTACCTATTTCAGAATGTTGGCAACAAAGGCCCAGTTATCTGCAAGAAAAATTCTGCATGCTTTGGGCTTCATGGCATCCTGCATTGTACTAATTCCATATGCGAGACTGCATATGAGGAAACTTCAGTGGTACCTAAAAAGTGTTTGGACTCAACATTGCCACAGCCTGGAAATTACCCTCATTCCCTGCCTGCAACAGGAGTTTCTATAGTAGACGAAGGCCTGTCAACAGAACAAGGGACAGACATTCACTTTACCCCCAGCCAGACAGACATTAACAACGGATGCATCAGATTATGCCTGGGAGGCCCACATGGCAGGAAGATGTATTCAAAGCACATGGTCCCCAAACCAAATGCATCTACATATCAGTCAAAAAGAGATGGTAGCTGTTCAGAATGCCCCAACGGTCTTAAAGGACCTACTTCATACGGGACAACTACTGATAAAGACAGACAACACCACGGTCATGTGGTATATAAACAAGCAGGGAGGCACTCCCCCTTTGCAGACTAGCCATGACTTTGTGGGACACTGCATTGACTTGCCAAGTACATCTGCAGGCACAATTTCTGCCAAGAAAGATAAATACTCTGGCAGACTAAGTAGAAATCTCATGGATCCCCACGAGTGGAAATTGGATCCACAAGTCTTCTGCATGATAACAAGGAAATGGGGATGCCCGGACATCTATTTGCTTCTCACAGCTGCCAACTAAACAGATTCTTCGCAAGGACTTACCACAGACAAGCATGGAAAGTGGGTGCCCTATCTTTCAGATGGAAAAACTTAGCAGTATATGCCTTTCCTCCACTGCCTCTCCTCCCCAAGGTACTCCTAAAGGTTAGACAAGAGAAGCCAAAAATGATACTGATTGCCCCAGACTGGCCCCGCCAGTACTGGTATCCAATCCTAAGGACCTTGTCTCAATGCCCAGCCTGGACCTTACCCTCGGATACCTCATCTATTGTTCCAACAAAACAATCCGATCATGCACAGCCAAAGACCTTAAATCTGGCAGCATGGCGGATAATGTAGTCATACAAAACACACCTCTCACTAAAGCGGTGATGGATGTCATTTTGGAGGCCTAGTACCAGAAAATTTTATGCTGGAAAATGGAAGAGATTCTGTGCTTGGAACCAGGCACAAGGAATTGACACAGCTGTACCAAATACTCCTCAGATTTTGCAGTAATTAACTAAGATGCTGGACAAAGGCCTATCCTTTTCATCAATTAAAATTCATGCCTCTGCCATTTCGGCTCGTTACAATACAGAGCCACCAATCTTTTCTCCTCCTTTATTAAGGCAGTACCTCAGAGGAGCCAAAAACCTAAGGCCTCCAAGGAGATCACCAATACCTGCGTGGGACCTCAATTATGTCTTGGAAAAACTCACCCTGCCTCCTTTTCAGCCAGCCACTACAGCTGATATAACGTTTTTTATCTTGGAAAACAGCTCTGTTCCTAGCAATGACCTCTGCAAGACTAGTCTCAGAGCTACGGGCACTCATGGCTGCGGAAGCTTTTATCATTTTTTATCCAGACAGGGTTTCTCTGAGGCCAAACCCGACATTTATGCCTAAGGGAGTGTCCAGTGTGGTCCTTAAAGTATTCATCTGCCTACCTTTTACCCAAACCCACAGAATAAAGGGGAGAGAATTCTGCATTCTTTGGACATACACAGACCGCTACGCTTCTACTTGAACAGAACCAAAGCTTTCAAAAAGACAGAGCGATTATTAATGGCATATGTTGCAGGATTACAAGGAAAGGCTATCGCAAAGCAGACTATTTCAAAGTGGATAGGCCACTGCATTCGATTCTGTTCACAACATGGCAAGCCAGTGCCTAAGGGCATTAGGCCATATTCAACCAGAGCAGCAGCCACTTCACCAGCCTTCCTCAGGGGAGTACCAACCAAAGACATTTTAGAGGCTGCTACCTGGAGTTCAGTGTACACCTTCATTTTAGAGGCTGCTACCTGGAGTTCAGTGTACACCTTTACAAAGCACCATCATTTAACACTCTACTCGAAATCCGGGGCAGGCTTTGCCACTGCAGTTCTGCTGGGCCTCCATAGCCGCTCCTAATGCTATTTAGCTCCAGCCTCCCCAACCATAGCTTTTGGATTCAACCCAATTGTAATGACTGCAACAGTGAAACACTAAGAACATAGTACAGTTGTGTACACTTACCATAAATGTAGATGTTCGAGTGTTGCAGTCCAGGTTACCCACCCGCCATCCCCCATATCTTTGCTGGAACTTATCTGTACTTCTCTAATCTATACAACCTATGTGGTGTATTTGCTTGTAGATGAAGGCAAAATATATGTTAGTGCATGCATGCTTTATGGACATATTTTTTAGCTACCCTTTTTGTGGCACCTGACGTCTGGGGCAAGAAAAACTGAAGAAGATGGCGTCTGCTGCATCTTTTATACCCCTGGCGCACTGAAGTCAGTGAAGAGGCGACAGCAACAGACACCGGACGTAGACTTTGGCCGACTGAGGGTCGCCTGCCAGCAGGATAACCCAATTGTAATGACTGCAACAGTGAATACACTCTTAACATCTACATTTATGGTAAGTGTACACAACTGTACTTTCTTGGTAGCTAGAACATCGGCTAGGAGAGTCTCAGAACTTCCAAGACCTAACTATTCATTCTCCTTGCATTATTTTTCACAAGGATAGAGTCTCTTAAGGTATGCTCGGAACACAACCTGAATACTACCATTGAGCTACCTGTTTTTTTTTTTTTTGTTTTTTTTTTTCCCAAGCCACTCTAATAAGTCAGAGTATTGACTTCATCAGCTAGATATCCACTGGATACTCAGATTCTATATACATAGTACCAAAGAAGTCAGAAAATCTGATTAACTTTTTGTTTCCTTTACTGATGAAAAGGCTTGCTGTTTCAAAAATTGCTCTTTCAAAATGGCCTTCGGTTTGCATATCCTTGTCTTACCAACAAGCGGATAGACGATTACCGTTAAAAGCTAAAGATCATTTCATGAGCCTTTAGATCTAGGCTCCCAATTGGTACTATTTGTGCAGCAGCTACTTAGGCAAGACCACATACGTTTGTCACTCATTACTTCTTCGAATTTGTCTCCAGAGCCATGGACAAGGTTAAGGTGGTCCACACAGCCTATCTAGACCTTGCCAACGCCTTTGACACCATCCCCCACTCTGGAATCGTAGATAAACTTACTAAGCTGGGCATTAATCCCGACGTCACCCAATGGGTTGCTAACTGGCTTATTGATGGAACCCAAATTAGCAGACTCCAAATCCAGTCTGACAAGCCTGATCTGCAAGGGCATGGAACGCATAATCATGGAACTTATAAACAAAGACACTGGCAACCTTCAAACACTGGACCACACCCAGTTTGGGTTTGTGAAGGGCCGATCTTGTCTCCTGAATCAGATTGACTTCTTTGAATCAGTCTCCAGAGCTGTGGACGAGGGTAGGGCGGTCCACACAGCCTATCTGTACCTCGCCAAGGCCTTCAACATCATCCCCCAACTCTGGAATCATAGATAAACTTACTAAGCTGGGCATAAATCCCTACGTCATTCGATAGGTTGCCAACTGGCTTACTGACAGAATCCAGACTGTACAAGTAGCCGACTCCAAATCCAGTTGTGGAGTACCTCCGGCTTCAGTCCTGGGACCGCTCTTGTTTGGCATCTACTTCTCTGAAGTACAGGCCAACACTAAGGGACTCTGGATAACAAAGTTCGCAGATGACTGCAAACTGGGAGCCATTATTGAATCCCCAAATGGTGTGGATACTCAAGGGCCTTACAGAAACAGATGCTTGGTGCCAGAGCCATGGGCTCAAGCTCAATGCGAAGAAATGTATAGTTATCCCCTTTGGGGGAAAAAAACATATATCCGTGAATTGCCATATAGGTAGGAGTACACAACACCGAAAGTGTTGGGGACAGTGGTCTCACTTTCGATAACCACATCACCACAACAGTCAGGAAATCCTATGTGGCACACCTAATCACTAAGGGCTTTTCATCCAGAAAAAAGGTCATTGTCCCACTGTACTCATCCCTCATTAGACCCATTATAGAATACAACGCCCTGTTTGGTATGTACCTCTCAAGACATCTGCAACAACTGGAAAGGCCGCAGAAATACCTCACTGAAAGAACTGCATGCCTAAAGCAGATGCCCTACGCTGACCGCCTTAACCCCAGCTATACTCTGTCGCATATAGTCTACTCCGAGGCGATCTCTGCTTAACATACAAGGCCATGTCAAACCCAGAGCTGTTGGACATGCTACACTTAAAGAAATCCCAATCCCTCAGAGCCGCACGCTCCAGGGATCTAAACCTTGTCATCACAATAAACAAAACATGCTGGAGGGCTAGGTTCCTGACCCAGAGACTCCCCATACTCTGGAATAGATTGCCCATACATGTCAAGCAGAGTGCTTCTTTGGCCCTCTTCAAAAGGAACCTTGACGATTGGATGGGAGAATGGAAATTCACCCCGGGGATCACGTCAGTCGCCCTACTAGACAGGGGTCCAGGGAAGTAAATAGTGTGGGAAGAAATAGCCAGGGAATTGTTGTGACTAGGCTTGTATAGGCCCTATAGCCTAGTGCCAACCTATGAACAAATTGGAGTTGGCCTACCAGGGCAGCTCATCCTTTGGGTCCACTGTGCTGAAGTCTCTTTGCTTGAGCCACCCGGGATAAAGGTGCTAGGGACACTTGTCTCATCCAGCGAGAATTATGGCGAGCTAGGACTACACAATATAAAGAAGTTATGTACTTTACCATAACATTCCATCTTTGTAGTCCATCTTGCCTATATTCTTGCGTCCCTCCCTCCAACCCCCTTCCTGTTTCTGGGGGATCTAGTGGACCTTGTATGGAGTTTGGCGCAAATAAGGCTGTGGTAGGACTAAAACACAAAACTGTCAGAGGGTACCGATGTCCTTCTATTCATACTGTAGGATTTCCAGCCTTCTGGCGATCTGACTACTCCTATACAAAATCTAAGCCTGGCTGCTGCAGGTGCGTGAGACATCGCATGTAGGTCCATAAACCAGGGGCTATAAATGTGTCTGCACCCACAGACCTCAGAACTTTTCAGCCGCTGATGACGCACGCTGTTCCATTCTTTAGGCCGAAGACTTCAGATAAATGTAAGTACTCCGTTGGGGTTTTCGTTTTTCTTGTTGAGCTTGATTGCTGTAGGTTTAGTTCAGCTGTTTAGCTGATGTCTGAGAAAAAGAGCAAATGTAGTTGAGAGCGTCAGATGCCCCCATAAAGACTCCCACGACAAATGTGTGTGTTGCTTGGGTGAGGTGCACAACCATAAGGCCTGCTCCATTTGTCAGTCATTCGTACAAAGACCGTACGCATGGCAGCTTTAAATTTGTATCTTGATAATCTGAGATTGAAACGCCTTGCTTGCAGAATGAATCCTGAGTCGGCCACCCAGACCAAACAACTGATGAAGACCAAGGTTTCCAAGCCTACTCCCGTTGCCACTCCACCATCGGATGTCTCTTTTACTACCGATTTAGAGGCAGAGGGACAGCAGATTCTTCTGTCTGCTTCGGATCCCCTGGATGAGGCCGTTACTGCAGCTACGGAGAGCACCTATGCCTCAAGCTACTCCAGATTGGCAGACGTTCACCATTTCCTTACTGCAGGCTTTTATGGCCCTTCTCCTGTGGAATATTACTCCCCAGATGAAGAATATATTGAGAGTGATTCCCCTCCAGAGGACATTTCCTTTGGGGAAGCTATCCCAAAAATGTAAGAGTACTTCCAAGTGGGATACTACCTTAATGACAAATGCCCAGAAAAGAGATTGAGCTTTTACAGCTGGAATTCCCCTCCCCCTCAGCTATTCCCCCAGTTTTGCCAGCCTTTCTGGATGCCTTTAATGCTGCTTCCAAGAACTCACTCTCAATCACCTGCCCCTAAAAGGCCTGATGGATTTTATAAAGTTTCAGATGAACAAACGTTTCTAGTGAAACCTCCCATGGCTGACCCTGCTGTCATTGCGGTCTCTCCTGACGGACAATCTAAGCAATTACCCTCTGCTTCCCTTTTGCCCACAGACAGCAAGACTATGGACAGAATGGGTACGTTTATACTTCCTTAGCCTTTAGGGCTATTAATCACCAGTGAAATATGTCTTGGACCTTGTGTCTCAGGCCTCTACCTTGCTAACTTCTACCCTTGAATGTCCCACTAAAAGTGAAATTGCACCTAAACTGTCTTTAGCTACTCAAGTAGCCAGAAACTCGATTAAGTGCAGCTGTGATGCAGCAGAAGCATCTTCCAGGTCTGCTGTGTCCACATCTGTGTTGCGTAGATATTCTGGCTATGCTTCAAACCCTTTCCAGTGGACTTTAAATCCAAGATAATGGATGCTGCTCTAGTCTGCAATTTCTTGTTTGGTAAGAATTCAGTAGAACTTTTCTAAAATCCACAAGCAAAAAGTGAAGAACTTCAGGGCATCAAACAGTTGCCAGTGTCCCCTTCCCAAGATACTACAGGAACTACCTTGCCTAGACTTCCTTTGTAAGAATTACTCTTATCTGCATCTAGTCATTCCTTCCACTAGACCTCGTAAAGGGTCCAGGAGATTGCCTTACTCCAGCCCTTTCCTGACAGGGGAGGTCCCACTTCAGCATGACTGCCTGAATCAGCCCCCCTCCCCTCTATCTGCCCACCTTACCCTACGTCTCCCCTTCTCGAAAACAATTACCTCATATACTTAAGTGCTCTTACCAGAAAGGATATTTCCCATCTTGGAAGGAAAACCCAAGGCTAAAAAGGATTCCCTTCCCTCCAAGAAACTAGCTACATTTATTCCCTCATACTGAAAGAACTCCTGACTCTAGGAACTATAGAATTAGTTCTCTCAGGACAGGAAGGAAAAGGCTTCCTGCCTTTTCCTAGTCTCCAAAAAGGATGGCCCTTGGAGGCCTATCCAGGATGTATCCTATCTAAACCTTTTCCTAAAGGCTCCGTCCTTCATGATGCTTTCCCTACAAACCTTGCTACCCCTCATTCCACCCAAGGCCTTCATGGTCACCCTGAATCTAAATGATGCCTACTTGCACATCCCTATCAGACTCTCCCACAGGAGGTTTCTGTGTTTCATTGGACATTCTTCACACTTTCAGTTTACAGCCTTGTCCTTTGGCTTGTCTACTGCTCCCAGAGTATTTACGAAGTGCCTGACCCCAGCCATTGCCTATTGCAGAACCAAATGACTCCAAATCTATCCTTACCTGGATGACATTCTCATTTTGGCAGAATCAGAATCCACCCTGCCAAACCATCTGCATCTATGACTGTGCTCCACCACTTGGGCTTCACTGTCAACCCCCAGAAGTCCTCACTTCTTCCTCAGCATGACAGTGGTTTCCTAGGATGCATGATGAGAACAGACTTGATGAGATCCTTTCTGCCACTGACAAAGTGCATTCTCTCTCCAGCTATTTTCAAGGCCTACTTACGAGATCACATCTCTGCAAGACTTTCTGCAAGTCCTAGGTCTCATGGCAGCAACCATTGCCATGCTCACATTAGTCAGGATGCATAGGAGAAAATTCCAGTGGTACTTAAACAAAAAAAAAATGGTTTCAAAGCCAAAATTCACTAGACAAGCTTATTCCCCTCCTGCCCTGCCTAAAAACATATCTAAAAAGGTGGATTTAGCAGGCTTCACAGAACCAGGGTACCCCATTCCAATTACCCCATCACTCAAACTATGCACACAGATGCATCAGATTTAGGGTGGGAAGCAGAGTTCAAAGGCTTCAGGGTAAACCAGCGCTGGGACCCTGCACTTCAAAAACAACACATCAATGTCAGGGAAATGACAGCAGTATTACTGGCTCTAAGCTTTCCTGCCAGTCTTACAACTAGGCCTGCTACACATTGTGACAGACCACACAACTGTCATGTGGTATCTCAACAAGCAAGGAGGGACAAAGGCATACCAGTTATGCCAGATAACTTTACAAATCTGGGAAATAGCATCCAGACACAACCTCTTACATCTCCTCTCAGGAAAACAAGCAGACTTGCTTGGAAGAACATCCTCCCCTCAGCACGAATGGATGTTGCACAGGGGAAACATTCTTGGACATTGTCCTCCAGTTGGGCACACCTCAAGTGGATCTGTTTGCCACCCCCAGAACAGACTATTAAACTTATTTTGCTGCAGGGATCACACTCCACTAGCATGGAAACTGAATGCATTCAGCTTTCCATGGAAGGGAATGCTCCTGTACTCCCCTTCCCTCTAATACACCAGCTCTTACTGAAGATCAACAAGGACCAACCAGAAATCTTGCTGGCGGCTCCCTATTGGCCAAAGCAACACTGGTTCCCCCTTCACTCCCTAGCCAAGGGCAATCGCCACAAGGTGGACCTGCTCACCTAACAAAAGGAATCTCTCATTCACCCTCTGCTTCCTTTACTGCATCTGACCCTTTGGGTGATCAACTTCTGATCCCTTTCAGACAACTGTACTCAGAAGTGCTCTGTCCTGAGGGAGGCCAGGAAACCATCTACCAGAAAAAAAATTATCCACATGGCATAGATTCTCCAGTTGGTCTAAGCTTAAGGACATGGACCTCTTTCAGGCAGATCCCTGTTTGGTCCTTAGTTATGTATGTGAGCTCATTAAGGAAGGACTAGCATATTCATCACTGAAAGTCTACCTTTCTGCCATTTCAGGCTGCTTGCCTTTACAGCAACCTCTGCTCTCCAGACTAGATGTTACCTTTTCCTGAGTGGGTCTTCCATTATCAGACCACAAAGAAAACCCACTCTTCCTCCCTGGGACCTCAACTTCGTACTGGAAAAAAACCCTACCTCCTTTTGAACCAAGACAGCTTCCCTGCAATTGTGCACATGGAAACCCATTCTCTTAGTGGCCATCGCCTCTGCAAAAGTGTCTTAACTACAGGCCCTCATGGCCTGTCCCCCTTAACCACCTTCCATAAGGACAGGGTGACGTTGTGCACTAACCCTTAATGCCCAAAGGGGTGAATGAGCCATCTCTTAACCACTCTATTCATCTACCAACATTTTTTTTCCTCTCCATCTAATAACGCAGAGAGGATCCTTCATTCTCTGGATGTACACAGACAACTAAGATTCTACCTCTACCTAACTTTCCTTCTAACCTCCCTGGGGGTACACTATCAACGAAAAGAAATCCCAAACTAGTCCCCAGCCAAAAGATTGTATTCCTGGCAGCAAGCTTGGACACAGCATCCCAGATGGCATTCCTTACTCCAGAAAAGCAAGCCTATCTAACAGGCTACTTTGCTCGAATGGCAACCAGAACCCAGCTGTCTGCAAACAAAATGCTGCAGGCCCTAGGGTTCATGGCCTCTTGCATTCTTACTAATTCCATGTGCCAGATTGCTTTATGAGGAAACTTCAGTGGTACTTTGGTGCCAACATTCTCAGGACCTGGAAGCAGTCATACTTATCATACCTTGTTTAAGGACAGAGGTTTTTTGGTGGGCAGCAGCATGCAACCACAACAAGGGACTTGCCTTTACACAACCCCACGCCGCCCAGTCCCTAACCACAGACTCGGACTATGCCTGGGGGCACATCTGAACGGCAAGGGCATTCAGGGCCACTGGAAGCCAAGTCAAATTCAGCTACACATCAACCAAAAAGAGATGATAGCTGTTCAACACGATCAGACAGCTTCCTGATCCCTACTGTCATCAGGACCCCCTGCTAATAAAGACAGAACACCACAGATGTTCCTAGAGTTTCACTGTTGAAGTCATAACAAAAGTCTTGGGTCCTGCGTCGTTTGCTGTCTCATCTTCCATGACGTCAGGTGGTCAGAGGTATAAAGCATGTTGCCAATGCCATTACATCTGTCTTTCTTGCCATGCAGTGCCCAAAGCAGTTCGCAAGTGCCGGTCGGCCGACTCTTGAAATTTTCGTATTTGAGTTTCAGATCCGAAGTCTTCAACTAAGCCAAGTACCCTGTTTGATTGTTTTTTTCTCTAAACCAATGTCAGTAAAAGTTAATTGCATTTCTTGTGGAAAGCAAATACTTCAAAGATTTTCATTTGTACTGCATTCCTTGCTTAGGCCCAGACCACAGTGTACCTCGCTGTCTATTTTGTGCCTTATTCAAACCTCGTACTATTTGTCTGTTCATTTACGCATCTAAATATTTTGGTACTCTATTCAATTACCCAGAAATGGCTTCGGTAAGCCACTTGACTACCGACATTCCGAAAAAAACGCAAAGGTAAAAACTGAGACGCACATGGGTCCAAAGCTGCTGTCTAAGCTTCTAAGCTAGTCGCCAGTTCGCTGGTACTCAGTGAGGCGCTTTTGCAGCCCCTGATACCCGCTATTTTAGATTCGCAGACCTCTGCTGAGACCCATTTGGAGTCCAGTATGCCACAAGATGCTTCAGCTGTGCAACCTGCGGATGTCTCTACCTTGGATGGGTCCGGAGCAGCTGTGCAGGCACTGGCTTATGAGGGTGTAGTCATTCCTACTGACTTGTATATTAAACCGATGCCATTTTCTTCTTCAAGGCCTAAAACTCAATTTATGCCTAGAAAACCGCCCAGACTGCAAGGTCTGGCCCCTATGCCTAAAAAACAAATTGGAATGGTTGAAGACCTTATTAATGGGGGAAGCCACCCTTCCCCCTCTGAGACCTAAGACTGACTTTCCTTCTGATTCTTCTGATCAGGATTCTGAAATTTCTGTTTTCTCTGACCAGGATTTGCCCTCATCTACCTATGAAGATTCTGATGCAAAGGCCTCCATTCCCTCTGCTTCACCTCCAGAAGATTTCTTTTGGTGAAACCTTGCATACTAATAGGAAGCATTTCTGCTGGGAAGCCAGGATTACTCTGACTCCAAAAAGAGGCTTGGGGAATTACTCCTGCCTCAACGCAGACCTTTATCTATCCCTCATGTACTGGACATTGTAGATGATGCCTTCTCGGAATCTAGCCTGGCTCCTGACTACCTCCAGAAAACCTGATGGGTATGGGTGCCTGACTCTCACAAGTTCCGCTTTAAAAATCCTACTGCAGATCTTGAGACCATTTCACAGGGACCCAAGGGCATTAAGGCTACTACTGCCAAAAATCCTACCCCCTCTGATAGAGATTCCAGAGTGCAGGATAGATGGGATAAGGTGGTTTACACTTCTGCAACCTTGGCTTTAAATTGTCAATTTCTTATGCTTAAATATCAACAGCATATCATGGGACTACTTAAACAGAAAATGGTAATTTCTGACTGTGTGGAAAATAAGATTTACAGGATTTATTGCATTCAGCTGAACAAGTTGGAAAACATACATAGCAATGTGGTTTTGATTCTTTGGAGGCCTCTTGCAGAGCAGCTGTAACTGGGTCTGTACTTAGGCATGCTTGGCTCAGAGCAAACTCTGCCTGATCATGTTAAAGCAAAATTGTTGGATACTCCTTTACAACAGGACAGTCTCTTTGGTAATAAGGTTGAAGTTTTAAAAAAGATGGAAGATCAAGCTAAATCTGTGCAAACTGTGAAAGATTTCTTACAAGTGCAACCTCCAATATTTAGTAGGCACTGGCCTACTAAGAACTGGTCCTTTCCAGTTCCTTTGAGAGCCACTTAAGTCAAACCCAGACATTCCAAAGGCTCCAGGTTTTAGTCATAAGGGACTTTTAGAACAAAACAATGGGGTGCCTCCACCTCCAAATCTGGAAACAAGGCACCTCCCTATGGTAAACGGTCTCAGTGACTTCCTTCTACATTTACCAAGCACTTGGCTGCCCCTATGAGGGGAAAACTGGCACTTCATGCACGAAACTGGGAACTTATAACCAGGACAAATGGGTTTTAAATATAGTATCCCAGGGGGTACAGATTTCATTTCCACACGTTGCAAATCCCAAACGGATGGCCAGACCTGCCCCCAAATCAGTGGGCAGAGGCCCAAAAACAAGTACTGTTCCTCATGAACAACATGGCTGCTATTCAACCAGTTAGCAGAAGAGGAAAAGGGACAAGGTTTCTATTCAAGACTTTTCCTGGTATCCAGAAAAGACAAATCATGGCATCCAATTCTGGACCGGCTACTCTAAATGCCTTTCTGGACATTCCAAAATTCAAGATGCTGACTCAATTACTTAATCTTGCAGAAGATACCTACGCTTCAAAACAGGCTATTTGCATCATCAGTTCTCTGCACTGCCCTGCCCTTTGGCTTGTCTACTGCACCCAGGGTCTTCACAAAGTGCCTGGCTCCAGTAATTGCATTTTGCAGGCAAAGAAATATCCAACTGTATCCATACCTGGACGATTGTCTAATTCAAGCAGAAAACAAGGACATTCTTACCCATGTGGCGTATGTAAAAAGGGTTCTACCTTGTCTAGGGTACACCATTAACTAAAAGAAATCACAACTGGTACCCTCAGAAAAATACATTCCTGGTTGCAAGCTTCAATACAACTTCCCAGATGGCTTTCCTTACACCAGAAAAGCAAATTCATTTGGTGACCTACTTCAAACAGGCGGCCACAAAAACCCTGCTATCTGCAAGGCAAATGCTGCAAGCCTTGGGGTTAATGGCCTCATGATGCATTCTTCTAATTCCATATGCAAGACTGCATATGAGGAAACTTCAGTGGTACTTGACAAGTTTATGGAGTCAGCGTTGTCACGGCCTGGAAACAATGATTCCTGTCATACCTTGCCTGCGCCTAGAGTTCCTATGGTGGGCAGAGGCCTGCCACCAAAACAAGGGACTGCCGTTCACACCACCCCCCTGCTGCCCAAATCCTCTAACTACAGACGCATCAGATTATGTTTGGGGGGGCTCATCTGGCAGCGAAGTGCATTCAGGGCAAATGGAGTTCAAATCAAATGCACCTTCATGTCAGTCAAAAAGAAATGCTAGCTGTACAGAATGCTCTGACAGCCTTCAAGGACTACCTTCATCCAGGACAATTACTGATACTGACAACACCACGGTTATGTGGTACATAAACAAGCAGGGGGGTACACATTCATATCCCCTCTGCAGACTAGCCATGGCATTGTGGAACACTGTCTTGATCTACCAAGTACAACTACAACCTCAGTTCCTGCCAGGAAAGCAGAATGTTATGGCAGACGAACTAAGCTGAAATCTGATGGACCCTCACGAATGGAAACTGAACCACAGATTTTCAACATGTTGACACGCAAATGGGGAGCCCAAGCATAGATCTTTTTGCCTCACCCCAGAACTACCAGTTGGATAAATTTTGCACAATAACTCCTCACAAAAAAGCCTGGAAAGTGGATGCTCTGTCCTTCAGCTGGAAAAATCTATCTGTCTACGCCTTTCCCCTTCTGCCTTTGCTCTTCAAAGTTCTGCTAAACATCAGACAGGACAAGCCAAAAATAATTTTGATTGCTCCAGACTGGCCTCGCCAACACTGGTACCCACTCCTGCGCAGTGTCACACATTTCTCCGTGGCACCTGCCTTGGACACCTTCCTTACTATCTCAGCAGTAGCACCAAATTCTGCACCCTCGGCTCCAAACATTGAATCTTGCAACTTGGCTAATCACTTAAATTCACCCTTAGCATCCCTCAGCAAACCTGTGATGGATGTCATTTTGGAGGTGCGAAGACCTAGTACTAGAAAATCATGTGCTGATAAATGGAAAATATTCTGTGCCTGGAATCAATCTCAATGGATGAGCACAGCCGTGCCTAATGTACCTCAGATTTTGCAACACTTAACTGAGATGCTTCATAAGGGCCTGTCTTTTTCTTCCATAAAAATCCATGCCTCGGCCATTTCAGCTCATTACAACATAGACCCCCCACCCCCCCTCTCTCATCCTCTTCTAAAGCAGTATCTCAGAGGTGCCAAAAACTTGAGACCATCCAGAAGAGCTCCAACCCCTGCCCTGGGACCCTAACTTTGTATTGGAGAAACTCACTCTACTTCTTTTCGAGCCAGCTACAACTGCAGACGTAAAATGTATTTCCTGGAAAACAGCCTTCCTTTTAGCAATCACTTCAGCTAGAAGGATATCTGAATTACAGGCCCTTATGGCAGTGGAGCCTTTCATCATCTTTCATGCAGAGAGGGTGTCACTCAGGACCAATCCATCTTTCATGCCCTGGGTGGTATCTAGTGTGGCTCTTAATCAGTCCATTAATTTGCCAACTTTCTTTCCCAATCCACAGAACAAGGGAGAGTGGATTCTCCATTCATTGGATGTACACAGACAACTTAGATTTTGCTTGGACAGGACTAAATTCTCAACTGCTGGTTACATTTGCTGCAGGGGCAGAGGGGAAGGCTTTTTCAAAGCAAACCATTTCTTAGTGGGTAAGCCATTGTATTCATTTCTGTTATAAACACCATGGAAAACTTATCCCCCCAGGGGATAAGATCTCATTCCTCCAAGGCTGCATCTACTTCAGCCTTTCTCAGAGGCGTTCATACCAGGGATATTCTAGAAGTCCTACCTTCGAGTTCTGTTCATACTTTCACCAAGCATTATCACTTGCCAATCTTCTCTAAATCCAGAGCTGGCTTTGCCACTGCTGTTTTGCAGGGGCCTTATAGCTGGTCCTAAAATCTGTATAAATCCACCCTCCCAACCTTAGCTTTGGGAATCTACCCAAATGGAATGACTGCAACAGTGAAACACTGAACATAGTACAGTTGTGTACACTTAGCATAAATGTAGATGTTA
This sequence comes from Protopterus annectens, assembly GCF_019279795.1. Taxonomy (NCBI): domain Eukaryota; kingdom Metazoa; phylum Chordata; order Ceratodontiformes; family Protopteridae; genus Protopterus; species Protopterus annectens. The sequence goes on along the minus strand of NC_056734.1, from coordinate 1,010,237,209 downwards.
GAAGTGTATTCACTGTTGCAGTCCTGGTTACCCTCCAGCCCCGTTTTTTTTTCTTTCACTATACCTCTTTCTTTTATTATCCTTAAAAGCCTTTTTGGTGGGGCAAGAAAAACTGATCTAATGGCGTCGGCTGCATGTTTTATACCCCTGACGTCATGGAAGAAGGGACAGCAACTGACGCAGGACCCAAGACTTTGTTAATCAAGCCGACTGAGGGCAGCCTGCCAGCAGATTACCTAAATATGACTGCAACAATGAATACAGTCTGACATCTACATTTATGGTAAGTGTACACAACTGTACTTTTCCCTCCCTCCAGCCCCCTGGCTTTTTCTCTATCCTTTCTTGCCTATCCTCTTTATGGCAGTGGTATTTACATTTTACTGGAGGTGTTCCACACCATGTAATAGCTTCCTATTGTAGGGGCTCCTGACATCTGGGGCAAAATAAAACTGCTGTAATGGTGTATGCTGCATGTTTTATATTCCTAACAACCTGACGTCATGGAAGAGGCGATGGCATCCAACTGAGAAATCCCAAGACACTGGTATTTGGGCTGACTGAGGGCTACCTGCAGGCAGATAACCCAAGTGGGATGATTGCAACAGTGAATACACTCTAACATCTACATTTGTGGTAAGTGTACACAACTGTACTTTCTATTTGGATAGAACAAGGTTTGTGTCTTTCATTTGGGTGCTCCCCATTTCCAAAGTTTGTCCAAGTGGCTTTTTGATTGCATTTCATTTGAGTATGGTTTGAAGGGAAAGGCAATGCATCTTAAACCCAAAGGTCATTCTGCCCGAGCTTTGGTTACTTCTGCACTTTTATCCAGAGCTGCTTTAGATGACATTTGTGCAGGGCAACTGGGGTGAGTCGTCCACCTTTTGTGTCCTGCTACAAATTGGTTATCCAGGACTAGAGGTTCGGTTGGTTCCACTGTATTGCATAATATCTTTCAATGAGACTTCTAAGGTGTTGGGTGGCTTTGCACCCCCCCCCCCCCAAACAGGTTGAACCCAGGTGGAAGACATTTGATATGAACTTTATGTACTTACCATAATAATAGGTCTGTTATCTGTTTCAGTCTGGTTCTTCCTTTGGCTCTTCTGTTACCTCCAGGATGATTGCCCTGGAAGTCTTTCTTTTTGGGTGAGGGGTCCTTGTCCTTTCACCCTTTCTCCCCTAAGTTATAGATCTGAAAGTTTAGGGAGAAGAGGAAGTCCACTAGATCTGAGATAGATGTAGTGAAGTAAGGGTGGGGTATAGGTAGAGGAGGCAGAGCTTGATAAGCTGAAGTCTCTGAAGTTTGCCAGCTTCAGATCGCAGTCTGATCTGGTAACCCACAGGTTGAACCAGAGAGAACCTACACCATGGACCTGTCATTATGGTGAGTACTTGACTTTTTTTTAGTAGAATTTTTATAGAATCAGACGTTTGTCTACAAAATTTAAAACAGAAATGTACTTGGCCAAATCTTGGTTGCCTTTTGAGAGGTTTGGAATTTTTGTACAGCATATAGTAGGGAGGTCACCAAAAGCTTTTTGGTATATAGCTGTTCAGTGGCTTTGCTGTGGTTTGAAGGAACATAACTATTAGTCTGTTTTACAACTGTGCACTTTTATCTAATGGTCTATTTTGTAAAGCATTCAAAAACTAAAATGTGTATATATTTTTTTTATTTTTTGGGGGGGCCAGACAAACGTATATCCAAATGCACAGAAAAGAAAAATGCGCCCCTTTGAAGGTTTTCAACGCAAAGCTGTAGTAATTTGCCCCACCGACGAGGACTTAATTGAACGCACAATAAAGCGGACTGATGAAGAAGGAAAGGATGTGCCAGATTCTGCAGTACTTGAAATGAAAGGTATGGCATTAATCCGTGGGTGATCCTTACCTTAAATAAAGTGCAGCAAAAGGTCTACTTCACAAAGTTCATTTAAGGGATCACCATTGCAGGCGTGTTCATTTCTTCACAGATTTGTCAGAATGCTGGACAACATTCCTTGGGTGTCTCTGCATGTGTAGCTCTATCTTCACCAACATGAAGTATAATGTAAAAGTCATGCAGTCATATTTTCACGTGCTCTTCATTGGAGTTTTTTTTTTTTTTTTTGAAGGCTGTATACAGCTTTTGCACCAACTTCCAGTGCTTTCTTTCCTTATTTGTGTTTTCTAGAGTAATAAATCACTGTTTGGTGTCAGATTGGATGTTTCTTTTGGGGGGGGGGGGCATACTGAATACACTACATTGGTTCTTTTTGCTGCACAGAATGTATGAGTGTTGTGTTACTTACTTGGGCTCAGACTAAGATTTCCCTAATTGTCGTTTGTGCTAGGTTTAATGCTAAAATGATTAGGCGTAGGGCCTAATTCTTAGCTCGTTTTTCTAGGACAAAAATCAATTGAACTGCGTCCGACGGTATCTGCAGGTCGTCCCGAGTGACATAACAGTGGGGGGGGGGGGGCTACTTAAGCCAAAGTCATAGGATGACAGTCTCTCCTTCCTGACTCTCTTGCTAGACTGATTTGTTGAAAGTGAGCCACCTTCGCAGCCCCCTCCAGCATTTGAAACTGTATCCCAGGCCTCGGTCGAGACCCATTTGGAGTCCGATATGCCTTTGGTTCCACTTATGTTTTCAGCTCATCTGTTGGCTCTGAGGTCGCTCAGGCCACTGCTTCTAACAAGTGCTCGTTAACCAGCGATACAGCGAGACCCGGGTCTACGCCGGTGCATTTCCACCGGGAGTCTGGCACCAGATGCACCTAGGCCTAAGGCCAACCCCCCCCCCCCCCCCAAAGAAAGGCAGTGTGGCAAGGTCTCTACCTAGGCCTATGGGCTCCCAGTTAACAGAATCCCAACAAGATTTGATTCGCCTGACCCAGGACTTAATATTGTAACAGCCAGACAGTGCATAAGTGGAGCCACCCCAGGAAAAAAGAACGAATGACTACTGATACTGCTATCTGAGGAGGATTCGGACTTGGAAGACTTTGGCTGAGAGGAAGGATCCTCTTGCACATCCTTTGAGGAATCTGATTCTCAGAAGAAAATTCCCTTGGCTTCACTTCCACAGGAACAAACTTTTGGGGAAACCATTCATGCCATGAAGCAGCATTTTCTGTGGGAAGGACAAGATTACTAAGATTATTCCCAGGTCAAGAAGAGAGATGGGGAGTTTTTGAACCTCTCCGAACACACATCTTTGGCTCTCCCTCCCATTTTGGATGTGGTAGAGAATGTTTTCCAAGATGCCTCCATAAACCCTGACTCGTTCCCCCTGCCCCTAGGAAACCAGACCTAGTTTATAGGGTGCAAGACTCTCACAAATGTCTGTTTTAAAAATCCTTTGGCTGATCCAGAAGTTCTACTCCAGGTGCCTAAAGGGGCTAGGGCCTATGCCCCTGCCAATGGACAAGGAGGGGTAGGGCCCAAGATAGGTTCAGAAAAAGGTTTACACCTCTGCTACATTCTGAGGGCCCTTAGTTGTCAATTCCATTTGATCAAATATCAGCAACCATCCTGGATCAACTGTAGCAAAAGATGTCAACCACGGGGGATAATCTTGGTAAGGAACTTTTGGACTTGGCACTCCATTTCCCAGGTGGCTTAAACACACTCTGCATTGTGGCGATGAAACCGTGGAGGCATTCTGCAGGGCAGCTGTCACTGGTTCAGTGATTTAGGAGCCGTGCATGGCTTGGGGAGCAATCTCTCCTTGATCATGTAAGGGCTAACCTTTTGGACAAAGACTTTTTCTTTTACCAACAGCTAAAAGATGGAAGACGAGGCAAAGTCCATGCAAACAGTTAAGTTCTTCCTGTAAGTACAGCCACCTAGATTCGGCAGGAACTTTCCAACCTAGTGTTGGTCTTTCCTGTCCAGCCTAGGAGTAAACATAGAAGGCCTCAAAGGTACAGAGCTTTCAGACAAAGGCATCACCAACAGACATCAAGGCAATAGACCTCTGAAACACCCAGGAAGAAAGTTCTAGGGCACAGCCCCCAGCCGGAGAGTAATAGACTCTCCCTCCGCTCCATTCTCCCTCCACCACCCCAAAACTAGGTCTATTTCTCCAAAACTGGACCCACATTATTTCAGATCAGTGGATTATAAACATTTTATTGCAGGTGGTTAGAAACGCTTTCAAAAGAGTCCTTAAGTATACTCTGGTTTGCCAGATGTACTCCAAATAAAAAAAGTAAAGTTCTCAAACAGATTGTGTTCTCTGGGAGTAGTGGAGCCAGTTCCAGATCAACAAAAAGGGAAAGGCTTTTATTCAAGGTTATTCCTAGTCCCAAGAAAATGAGGATTTTGATGCCTAATTCTGGACCTGTCCAGCTTTCTCAGGATACCAAAGTTCAAAATGCTGACATTTCAAAGAATTACAGCCCATGATAACTCCTCAGGCCTTCCTCGTTTCAATAGACCTAAAGAACACCTGCTTTACAAATTCCTATTCAAAATTCACACCGCTTTCTTTGCTTCAATGCAAGCTCGTGTCACTATTTAGCTCTGCCCTTTTGTGTTGTCTAATACTGCAAGGGTTTTCATTAAGTGCACCCGGTCATTGCTTGCTTACTGCAGAACCAAAGGGATATACCCTTAACCTGGACGATTACTTAATACAAGCTGCAGACATTTCAAACCTCAAAGGTCTGAAATTCACACAGGATTTCAGGTGGTCTCTGGGGTTCACTTTAAACCTCAAGAAATTCAGCCTGGTCCCATAAAAACGATCTTTCTGGGTGCTCTCCTTGATTCTACCCTTGAGGGTCTTCTTCCCTCAAGACAAGGCCACCTACTTAACCAGTTTCTTCTACAGATGCAGGAAAATCACAACAAGGGAATTCCTCTGAGCACTCTGGTTCATGGCATCCTTTATTCTCATGGTATCCCTAGCCAGGCTGCACATGAAGCTGCAGTGCTACCTACCTGAAGAGCGTGTGGTGCCAGAGCTCTTCTCACGAGATGCTGAAATACCCTTGATACCTTTCCTCAAGCAGGGCTTTGCATGGTAGGCACAGATTTGTACCCCAAATCAGGGCCTACCTTTCATATTTTTGCTACAGGGTCAAATCCTCACCATAGATGCTTTGGAGACAATACCTCCAAACTCGAGGATTATGGCCCACTGAACACAGAAGCAGGTACATAAATTGGAAAACTCATGGCAGGACAAAACATTTTAATGGCTTTCAAGGACAAATGGGACCTAGTGATGCTGTTGGAGACCAACAATACCACATTTGTAGTACGTAAACAAGAAGGGAGGCACACACTACATCTAGCTATGCAAATATGGGACGCAGCACAATTCCTAGGCCAGCACCTTATGGCACAATACCTGCCAGGCGAAAATACCCTGGCAGACCACCATCAGGAATCTGACGGACCCCCATAAACGGAATCTCCATCCGGAAGTTTTCTACACAGTAACAAAGCAATAGGGGGGCCCAGGTAGACGTATGCCAGCAGGGACTTCTCACCTATAGAAGTACTGCACCAGAACAAGGCATCCATCTGCATGGAGAACAGATGCCTTCTCTTCCCCTTGGACACACCTTTTTATTTATGCTTAATCACCTTTACCCATGTTGCCTGAAGTGCATCTGAAGGTCAGGAAGGAAGGCCAAAAGGCCATCCTGATGGCTCTAGACTGGTTCAGGCGTCACTGGATGTCCTATTCCTATGTTGCAGTATGATAGTTGTGGGATTTCTTGCCCTCGACATACATCTATTCCTACACAAAAGCTTCAGCTTGGCTGTTGCAGCATGTGTGGGACTTCAGACATAAGGCCATAAACCAGGGGCCATAAATGTGACATCTGCAAGCACAATCCTCAGAACTTTTCAGCCACAGATGAACTACGCATCGTAAGATGGCTTTCACAGACGTCTCATCAGTAAAACTAAGTAACCCGTTGGGTTTCTGATTTTTCTTGTTTTACCGATTGTTACAGCCTAGGCTTGGTTGTTGTAGCCTTTAGCTGATGTCAGATAAAAAAGGGAAAGGGCCAGTGCAGATGCCAGTTACCCCATAAAGACACCCGTGATGAGCCTGAATACTAGAGACTTGGTATTTCTGCATCGGTTGCTGTCGCTGTAGGACTGATGTCAGGTCATCAGGGGTATAAAAACAGGCAGCCGATGCCATTACATCAGTCTTTATTGCCGAGGAGCCCGAAGCAGAAGCAATTGGCATGAGTGTTGGTCGGCTGCTGCCTGAGTTTTTGTTTCCGAATCGAATCAAACTGAAGTCTTCTAAAGCTAAGTACCCTGTTGGGGATCCTTTTTTTCTTGCTCTAACCGATGTCAGAAAAAGTTAACAATTGTCTCTCCTGTGGAATGCAAATACCACACAGATTTCCATTCTTACTGCTTCGCCTGTTTAGGCCCAGACCATGCTGTCTGTTTTGTGCTTTGTTCAATGCCCAAACTATTCGTCTGGCCCTTACTGCTAAATACTTTCGCTCCTGATCTCAGTATTCCAAAATGGCTTTTGTAAGCCATCCGTCTACCGATCTTCCAAATAAATGTAAGGATAAAGACAGAGACTGCACAGGTCCAAAACTGCCGACGCTTCCTTTAAGCTAGTAGCCAGTTTGCCCCTGATGCCTGCTTCGATGGATTTGCAGGACACTACCGAGACCCATTCGGAGTTCGGTATTCTGCAAGACTCTTGACTACGTAACCTGCGGATGTCTCTACCTTGGATGGGTCTGGAGCCGCTGTGCAGGTACCGGCTTCCGAGGAAGTTCTTCACACTACCAATATTCAACAAAAAAACGACTTTCGCATCTTCAGTTCGGTCTAAAACTACAAAGTTTTAGGGCAGAGTATGAGCTACGCCTAAAAAAACTGACTACCCAAACACAAGCACCTGCTTCTTTGCCACAAGACCTAATTATACTGATTAGGGGAAGCCAGCCTTCTCCTGCTAAGAGAGATCTGTCCCCAGCAGCTTTAACCGACCAAAAGTCCGACTGACGTCTCTGAATATGAAGACGTATCTATCTGCTTATGAGGATTCAGATACGGAGGAACCCTTTCCCTCTGGTTCCCCTCCAGAGAATTTTACTTTTGGTGAAACTGTACATACTTTAAAATTATAGCATTTCCACTGGGAATGCAGAGACTATTCTCAGCCCAAAAAGAGACACGGAGAATTTTTAGATTTGCCATAACGTAGACCTTCAGCAATACCTCCAGTTTTGGATGTTGTGGATGATGTTTTTATGGAATCCAGTCTAACTCCTGATACTTTACCCCCTGCTCCAATGAAAACAGGCTTGTATTAGAGTCCCCTGACTCTCACAAATTTCTTTACAAAAATTCTACTGCTGACCCAGAGGTAATTTCCCAGGGGCCTAAAGGTATAAAAGCAACTACAGCGAATAATCCCACCCCTTCAGACAGGGATTCCCGAGCTTTAGACAGATTGGGTGTAAAAATGTACACCTCGGCAACTTGTGCCATTAGGCTGTTGAATTGCCATATGTTCGTGTTCCACTGTTGCAGTCATCACACTTGGGTTATCTGCCTGCAGGTAGCCCTCAATCGGTCCAAATGCCAGAGTCTTTGGATTTTTGTGTCTGATGCAGTCACCTCTTCCATGACGTCAGGGGTATAAAACATGCAGCAGATGACATTACATCAGCTTTTCTGCCGCATGGGAACCCGAAGCAGTTCGCAAGTGCCGGTCAGCCACTGCCTGAAATTTTTGTTCATAGAATATTAATCCTGAAGTCTTCTAAAGTTTAGTACCCCGTTGGGGATTTTTTTCTTGCTCTAACTGATGTCTGAAAAAGTTAATTGTCTAGCCTGTGGAAATCAAACACTTCCGAGATTTTCTTTCTTATTGCATCACCTCTTTAGGCCCAGACCACAACGTCCCTCGCTGTCTGCTTTGTGCCTTGTGCCCAAACTATTCATGGTCTGGCTGTCTTTTTAAAATTCTTTTGCTCTCATTCTCCGTATTCCGAAATGGCTTCGGTAAGCCGTCCAACTGCCAATTTTCCGAAAAAATGCCAGGATGAAGACAGACCGCATAGGTCCAAAACTGCTGATGACGCTTCTGTTAAGTTCCGCCCGTACTCTGTTAAGACGCATTCTCAGCCCCTGATGCCTGCTTCTACAGATTGCTAAGATGCTTCTTAGACTATGGAACCTGCGGATGTCTCTACCTTGGATTGGTCCAGAACCACTGTGCAGGCACCAGCTTATGGGGGTGTATTCTGTCCTACAGATATTCGTATTAAACAGACATCTTCATTCTTCATTTTTAACTAAATCTAGAGTTTCTCAAGCCCAGATTTCACACTAGCCTAGAAAACAGACATCCAAAGGGCATGCTCAAGCTCCCATGCCACAAAAAAAGGCTGAAGACCTTATTACTCTAATTGGGGGAAGCCAGCCTTCCCCTGCTAAGACAAAGTCGAATTTCCTTCTGATTCTACAACCAGGTGTCTGATTCTTGACTTTTCTGATTACCAGGAAAATACCCTTGCGTACCTATGAGGATTCAGATGCAGAGGAATCCATTTCCTCTGCCTCCCCTCCAGAGGATTTTTCTTTTGGTGAAACCTTGCATACCTTAGAGAGCATTTCTGCTGGGGATGCCAAGACTATCCTCTGTCCAGAAAGACACTGGGAATTTTTAGATTTACTTCAGCACTGGCCTCTAGCTATACCCCCTGTCCTGGATATTGTAGATGTTTTCGTGGAATCCAGTCTCACTCCTGACACTTTACCACCAGCTCCTAGAACACCTGACTGGTACTAGAGTACCTGACTCTCTCAAATTTCTCTTTGAGAATCCTTCTGCGGATCCAGAGACCATTTCCCAGGGACCTAAAGGCATTGTGCTACTACAACCAAAAACCCTACCCCTTCAGACAGGGATTCTACAGCTTTAGACAGATGGGGTAAAAAGGTATATACCTCTGCAACTCAGGGCTTTGAATTCAGTTTCATATGAAGTACCAGCAACATTATGGAATTAAACAAAAAATTGTGTTGCTTCCAGACTGTGCAGAAAATAGATTTACAAGAGTTAATGCATTCTGCAAACCAAGTTAGTAAACATACTTTGTAGTGTGGGTTTGATGCCTTAGAAGCATCTTGCAGGGCTGCTGTCACTGGGTCTGTACTGAGAAGGCATGCTTGGCTGAAGGAACAAGTCTTGCTAGACCATGTCAAAGCAAAATTACTAGATGATCATTGGCCTTCAACTGGTCCTTTCCAGTCCCTTCCAGGCCGCCTTAGTCCAAACCTAGGGGCAACGGACCAAGACTGCAGTCTTTGGGTATGCAGAGATCTAAACTATAGTGCTCCCACATCAAGAACAGGGAGTGGTAAGCCACCCCCTTATGGAAAAACTTCACAGTGACTCTCCAATTATCCTTCCCAGCCATGCCCAATGTCCATTACTCGGGACCGATGGGTTCTAAACATTGTATCCCAGGGATACAGATTCTGCTTCCACTCACTGCCAACACCAAGTGGGTTTCCAGACCTTCTTCCAAACCAGTGGGCAGAGGCTCAAAAGCAAGTACTTTCTTTTTTCCATATCAGGGCTGTTCAACCTGTTCCAGTAGAACAAAGGGGACAGGGATTCTACTCCAGACTATTCCTGGTGCCTAGAAAAAAGCTCTTGGGCACCCTATCCTGGATCTATCAGTTCTCAACACCTTTCTGGTGTTCCCAAAATTCAGAATGTTTACACTGCAGCAGCTTCTTCCTACGCTAACCAAGGATGCCTGGTTAGTCACCCTAGACTTAAAAGAAGCTCATCTGCACATCCCCATAAGGGACTTTTGCAGGAAATGTCTTATGTTTTAGGGCAGGCTCTATGCGCCATCAGCTCTCTGCACTTCCCTTTGGCTTATGTACTGCACCCAGAATATTCACAAAGTACATGGCTCCAGCCATTGCATACTGCAGGCAGAGAAATATTCAGATTTACTCATACTTGGACAATTGCCTGATCCAGGCGGACAGTCAGGAATTGCTACTTAGCACCTGGCATTTGTAAAATGACTTCTAACTTCACTGGGATACACTATCAACAAAAAGAAATCACAACTGGTGCCCAGCCAACAATTTGTATTCCTGGGCGCAAGCTTGAACACATGGCATTCCTCCCTCCAGAAAAACAGGTCCATGTGACTTTCAAACTAATGGCCACCAAAGCCCAGCTATCTGCAAGGAAAATGCTGAAAGCCCTAGGGTTCATGACCTTATGCATTCTGCTAATTCCATATGCAAGACTGCATATGAGGAAACTTAATTGGTACTTGGTGTCGACATTCTCAGGACCTGGAAGCATCGATTCCTATCATACCTTGTCTAAGGGCAGAGTTCCTTTGTTTGGTTAGAGGCATGCAACCACAACAAGGGGCGACTTTCACTCCACCCCTCGCCGCCAAAACCCTGACAAGACACCTCAGACTATGGATGGGGGACTCTCATGGCAGGCAAATGCATTCATGGCAAATGGAGCCCAGAGAAAAAATTCCCCTGCACATCAAAGATGCTAGATGTACAGAATGCTCTGACAGCCTTCAAATATCTTGTACTTCCAGGACAGCTCCAGATAAAGACAGACAACACCACAGTTATGTGGTATATAAACAGACAGGGGGGAACTCATTCTTACCCACTCTACAGGTTAGCCATGGCCCTGTGAAACACCGCCTTGAGCAACCAAGTGCACCTACAAGCTCAGTTTCTGCCAGGCAAGCAAAATTGACTGGCAGACGACTTGAGCAGAAATCTACTGGACCCTCACGAGTGGAAACTGCAACCCAACTCATTCAAACTTCTAACCCAGAGGTGGCAAACAGTGGAGGTGGACCTTTTTGCCTCCCCCGAAAACCACCAGTTGAGCAAAGCTTGCACCAGGAACCCTGAGTCTGGAAGGTGGACGCCCTATCCTTTACATGGAGAAAACCTCTCAATTTATGCCTTTCCTCCTCTGCCCCTCTCAAAAGTATTACTCAAGACAAAACAGGACAGGCCAAGGGCAATCCTTGTTGCACCAGACTGGCCACACCAGCACTGGTACCCACTCCTAGGCAGTTTGACAATAGTGCCACCCTGGCACCTACATCAGACACCTTCCCTGCTGTCTCAGGAGGGACAGATTTTGCATCCAGGCTTATCTCCTGAATACACCACCAGCATCCCTCTACAAACGGGTGGTGGACGTCATCCTTGAGTCCAGAAGGCCTAGTACTCGGAAATTCTATGCTGAAAAGTGCAAAAGATTGTTGTGCCCAACTTACCTCATATCTGTGATTACGTAGCAGAGCTGCTGCACAGAGGCCTGTCCTTCTCAGCCATTAAGATTCATGCCTCTGCCATCTCGGCTCATTATAATACTGAGCTGCCTCTCTTTTTCTCACCCTCTCATCAAACAGTTCCTGAGAGGAGAACAAAAATTTAAGGCCCCCTGGGAGAGCTCCCACCCCGACCTGGCACCTTAATTTTCTACTGGAGAAACTCGCACTTCCCCTTTTGAACCTGCTGCTGCAGCAGAGTTAAAATTCCTCTCTTGGAAAACAGCATTACTTTTAGCTATTACTTCAGCAAGGACAGTGTCTTGAGTTACAGGCACTAATGGCGGTGGAGCCCTTCATTATTTTTCATGCTGACAGGGTTTCCCCTCAGGACCAACCCATCCTTTATGCCCAAGGTGGTATTCAGTGTGGCTTTAAACCAATCCATCCATAGGATCCTGCACTCCTTTGATGTGCACAGACAGCTCAGGTTCGACCTTGACAGGACTAAACCTTTCAGAAAATCTGACCAGCTGCTATTCAGCTTTGCTGCAGGGGCAGAGGGCAAGGCCATTTCGAAGCAAACCATTTCTAAATGGATAGCACACTGCATCCATTTCTGCTACAAGCACCATGGAAAACCTACCTCTCAGGGGATCAGCTCTCGTTCCACTAGAGCTGCTTCAACCTCTACAGCATTTCTCAGGGGAGTCCCTACCAGGGATATCCTGGAAGTTCTGGAGTTCTGTACACACCTTCACCAAGCACTACCACTTGCCTATTTTTTCTAAACCTAGAGCTGGATTTGCTACAGCAGTCTTACAAGGCCTGTTGGCTAGCCATAACACTTGACTGCCTCCACCCTTCCTCAGCTTTGGGAATCCGCCAGTGTGTGATGGCTGCAGCAGAGAGACACTAAGAACATAATACAGTTGTGTACACTTACTATAAATGTAGATGGTAGAGTGTATTCATTTTTGCAGTCTTGGATGTTCTTTGTGTTTCACTGTTGCAGTCATTACATTTGGGTAATCTGCTGGCAGGATGCCCTCAGTCGGCCTGATTAACAAAGTCTTAAATCCTGCGTTGGTTTCTGTCCCTTCTTCCATGACGTCAGGGGTATAAAACATGCATCCAACGCCATTACATCAGTCTTTCTTGCCGTGCAGTGCCAGTGCCCGAAGCAGTTTGCAAGTGCCGGTCGGCCGACTCCTGAAATTTGCATTTTCGAGTTTCAGAACCAAAGCTAAATACCCTGTTGGGGAAACTTTTTCTTGCTCCTTCTGATGTCAGTAAAAGTTAATTGAGTTGCTTGTGGAAAGCAAATACCTCACAAAGATTTTCATTCGTACTGTATTCCTTGCCTAGGCCCTGACCACAATGTACCGTGCTGTCGGTTTTGTGCTTTATTTAACCGGTGCACAATTAGTCTGTACATTTTTGCCTCTGAAGTATTTTGGTTCTGTTTAACTATACAGAAATGTTGTCTGTTAGCCATCAGACTACCGGGATTCTGAAAAACCGCGAAAAGACAGACACAGGCCGCCGAGGTCCAAAAATGCCGACAACGCTTCTCCTAAGCCAGTTGCCAGTTGAGGTGCTTTCGCAGCCCCGATACCCGCTAATTCTAATTCGAAGGCCTCTGAGACCCATTCGGAGTCCGGTATGCCGTGAGATGCTTTTTCTGTGGAACCCGTGGTGTCTACCTTGGATGGGTCCGGAACCGCTGTATAGGCACTGGCTTCTGAGGGTGTATTCAGGCCTACAGACTTTCATATTAAACAGACTCCTTCTTTACTAAGGTCTAAATCTCTCTCTGCGTCTATATAAAAAAAAAAAAAAAAAAAAAAAGATGCCCAGGCCACATGTTCAGGCCCCTATGTCTAAAAAAAAAAAAAAAAAATGATCAAAATGGCTGAAGGGGTAGACAAACCCCCCCACCCCCCAAGAGGCCTAGGGCTGAGCTTTATTATGAATCTTCTGATCAGATTTCTGTTTCTTGTGACTCTTCTAATGACCTGGATTTGTCCATACCTACTTATGAGGATTCTGATGCAGAGGATTCCATTCCTTCTGCTTCCACTCCTGAGGATTTTTCTTTTGGGGAAACGTACCTTATAAGGGAGCATTTCCACTGGGAAAGTCGGGAATTTTCTGATTCAAAAAAGAGGCATGGGGATTTCCTTCTACCTCAGCATAGGCCTTTGGCTATACCTCCTGTACTGGACATTGTTGTTTTCGGAATTCAGTATGGCCCCTGATTCCTTGTGGGTTCCTGAGTCCCACAAGTTCCTTTTCAAAAATCCTGTTGCAGATCCAGAAACTTTCTCAGGGGGCCAAAGGGCATTAAGGCTTCCACTGATAAAAATCCTACCCCTTCTGATAGACTCCAGGGCACTGGATAAATGGGGTAAGAAGGTTTATACTTCTGCAACCTTGGCAATCAGGGCTTTAAACTGCCAATTTCATATATTGAAATATCAACAAAATGTTAATTTCTGACTCTGTGGAAAATAAAGATTTACAGGATTTATTGCATTCTGCTGAACAAGTTGGAAAACACTTTGCAGTGTGGTTTTGATTCTTTGGAGGCCTCGTGCAGGGCTATTGTGTCTGTGCTTAGAAGGCGTGCTTGGCTTAAGGAGCAATCTTTGCCTGATCGTGTTAAAGTGAAATTGTTGGATACTCCTTTAAATCAGGACCTTCTGACAATAAGGCTGAAGAAGTTCTAAAAAGATGGAAGATAAAGCTAAATCTATGCAAACCGTTTGCTTTCTTACAAGTGCAACCTCCAAGATTTAGTAGGTATTTCCCTACTACGAGTTGGTCCTTTCCAGCTCCTTCCCAGATCCTCTCGAGCCAAACCCAGACACACCAAAAGCACCAGGTTTCAGTCCCAGGGGACTGTCAGAACTAAATAATGGGGGGCCTCCACTTCCAACTCTGGAAATAAGATGCCTTCCTATGGTAAACAGTCTGAATTAATTCCTTTTAAAATTACCAAGCACTTACCTTTTAGCCACCCCTTTGGGAGGAAAGATTGCTCTTCATGGAAAGAACTGGGAACTCATAACCCAGGACAAATGGGTTTTAAATATAGTGTCCCGGGGTACAGATTTCATTTCCACACGTTGCCAATACCAAACTCTGGTGGCCAAACCTGCCCCCAAATCAGTGGGCAGAGGATCAGGGACAAGGTTTCTATTCCAGGCTTTTTCTGGTACCCAGAAAAAACTAATCATGGCGTCCAATTCTGGATCTGTCTATTCTAAACACCTTTCTGGACATTCCCAATTCAAGATGCTGAGACTCTTCACCAGTTACTTCCTGTGCTAGGCAAAGATGCCTGGTTGGCAACTCTAGATTTAAAAGAAGCATATCTGCACATCCCAATCGGGGAATCTTGCAGAAGATACCTACACTTCAAAGCAGGCTACTTGCATTATCAATTCTGTGCACTGCCCTTTGTCTTTTCTACTGCGCCAAGGGTGTTCACAAAGTGCCTGGCTCCAGTTATTTCTTTTTTGCAGGCAAAGAAATATTCAGATATATCCATACCTGGACGATTCTCTAATTCAGGCAGAAAACCAGAACATATGTCTAAATCTGGCATTTGTAAAAAGGGTTCTAGCTTGTCTGGCGTACATCATAACGAAAAGAAATCACAACTGGTACCCTCTCAAAAAATTACATTCCTGAGTGCAAGCTTGAATACAACTGCCCAGATGGCTTTCCTCACGCCAGAGAAACAAATTCAATTGGTAACTTGCTTCAAACAAGTGGCCACAAAAACCCTGCTGTCTGCAAGACAAATACTGCAAGCCTTGGGGTTCACGGCCTCCTGCATTCTTCTAATTCCATATGCAAGACTGCACATAAGGAAACTACAGTGATACTTGGAAAGCCTATGGAGTCAACATTGTCACAGCTTGGAAACAATGATTCCTATCATACCTTGCCTACGCCTGTAATTCCTGTGGTGGGTAGAGGCCTGCCACCAAAACAAGGGACTGCCATTCACACTACCCCCTGCTGCCCAAACCCTAACTACCGATGCATCAGACTATGCATGGGGGGGCTCACCTGGCAGGAAAGTGCATTCAGGGCAAATGGATCCCAGATCAAGTGCACCTACATGTCAATCAAAAAGAAATGTTAGCTGTACAGAATGCTCTGACAGCCCTCATGGACTACATTCTTCCTGGACAACTAATGGTAGACTGACAACACCACGGTTATGTGGCACACAAACAAGCAGAGGGTACACATTCTTACCCCCTCTGCAGAGTAGCCATGGCATTCTGGAAAACAGCCTTGAGCTACCAAGTGCAATTCCTGCCAGGAAAATTGAATACACTGGCAGATGGACTAAGCAGAAATCTAATGGGCCCACACGAGTGGAAACTAGAACCACAGATTTTCAACATTTTGACAAGCAAATGGGGGAGCCCAGACGTAGATCTGTTTGCCTCCCCCCAGAACTACCAGTTGGACAAGTTTTGCACAATGACTTCCCACAAAGAAGCCTGGAAAGTGGATGTTCTGTCCTTCAGCTGGAAAAAAACCTCAATCTACGCCTTTCCCCCTTCTCTCTGTTCTCCAAAGTTCTGCTAAAGATCACAGGACAAACAATGATTTTGATTGCTCCAGACTAGCCACGCCAACACTGGTACCCACTCCTGCACAGTGTGTCACAATTATCTCCATGGCACCTGCCTCAGACCCCTTCCTTGCTGTCTCAGCAGAGGAGAACCAAATTCTGCACCCTCTGCTTCCAACATTGAACAGCCTTGCTAATCACTTAAATTCACCCTTATCCCTCAGCAAAACTGTGATGGATGTCATCTTGGAGGAGAGAAGACCCAGTACTAGAAAATCCTATGCTGACAAATGGAAAAAATTCTGTGCCTGGAACCAGTCTTTAGGGATGAGCACAGCAGTGCCCAATTTAACTCAGATTTTGCAATATTTAACTGAGATGCTTCACAAGGGCCTGTCTTTTTTTTCCTCTATTAAAATCACGTTTCGGCTATTTCAGCTCACTATAATGCAGAACTACCCCCTCTTCTCTCATCCCCTTCTCAAGCAGTATCTGAGGGGCAAATAATTTGAGACCACCCAGGAGAGCTCCTACCCTGCCTGGGACCTTAACTTTGTTTTGGAAAAGCTCACTCTACCTCTTTTCGAGCCAGCTACTACTGCAGACTTGTATCTCTGAGGACCAATCCATCCTTCATGCCCAAGGTGGTTTCCAGTGTGGCTCTTGATCAGTCCATTCATTTGCCAACTTTCTTTCCCAATTCACAGAACAAAGGGGAACAGGTTCTGCACTCCTTGGACGTGCACAGACAACTAAGATTCTACTTGGACAGGACTAAATCTCAAAGAAAATCTGAACAATTGCTGGTTGCATTTGCTCTAGGGGCAGAGGGGAAGGTTATTTC
The DNA here is from genome assembly GCF_019279795.1 of Protopterus annectens. NCBI lineage: Eukaryota > Metazoa > Chordata > Ceratodontiformes > Protopteridae > Protopterus > Protopterus annectens. Next base: position 1,010,220,482 of record NC_056734.1, on the reverse strand, counting down.
AAAACAAACCAGTTCTAAATGGATAAGCCATTGCATTCATTTCTGCTATAAGCACCATGGAACACCTATCCCCCAGGGGATCAGATCTCACTCCACCAGGGCTGCATCTACTTCTGCAGCCTTTCTTAGAGATGTTCCTGCCAAGGATAACCTAGAAGCTGCTACCTGGAGTTCTGTACATACTTTCACCAAGCATCATCATTTACCAATTTTCTCTAAATCCAGAGCTGACTTTGCCACTGCTGTCTTGCAGGGCCTTATAGCTGGCCCCAATGCTGTATAAACTCCTCCCAACCATAGCTTTGGGAATCTACCCAAATGTAATTACTGCAACAGTGAAACACGAACATAGTACAGTTGTGTACACTTACCATAAATGTAGATGTTGGTGTATTCACTGTTGCAGTCCTGGTTACCCTCCTTCCAGCCCCCTACTTTTCTCTGGCTATGCCTCTCTTACTTTGCTTAAAAGCCTTTTTGGTGTATTTGGTTTTGGTTGGAGGTATATATTTTTGTTTAATTGTATTTGCTCCCCATTAGGGGGGCACCTGACATCTGGGGCAAGAAAAACTGATGTAATGGCGTCAGATGCATATTTTATACCCCTGACGTCATGGAAGAAGGGACAGCAAACCGACGCAGGACCCAAGCATCTACATTTATGGTAAGTGTACACAACTGTTCTTTATCACACTTGGGTTATCCCTGCCAGGGTAGCCCTCAGTCTTCCCGTATAGCAGAGGCTTAATATTTCGGCGTCTGTTGCTGTCGGTCCAGGACTGACGTCAGGTCGTCAGTAGTATAAAAACAGGCAGCAGACGCCATTACATCAGGCTTTCTTGCCAAAGAGCCCAAAGCAGTTAGCATGAGTGCTTGCAGAGTATTTAGTTTCCGAATTGAAGTTGAAGGATGCATCGGATTATGAAGATATGCACCCCCTCTCTGCTTATGAGCATTCTGATGCAGAGGAATCCATCCCTTCACCCCCCCCCTCAACCTGAGGACTTTTCCTTTGGGGAAACCCTACACACTTTAAGGGAGCTTTTCCAATGGGAATGTCAGGACTATTCTCAGTCAGAAAAGACGCAGGGAATTCTTGCATCTTCCACAGAACAGACTTCTGGCCATTCCTCCTGTCCTGGATGTTGTGGATGATGATTTTATGGAATCCAGTCTGATCCCTGACACCCTCCCTCCTGCTTCCAGGAAACCTGACCGGTATTCCCGACTCTCTCGAATGTATTTTCAAAAATCCTACTGCTGACCCTCTGGTCATCTCTCAAGGACCTAAAGGAATAAAAGCAACTTCAGCTAAGAATCCCACCCCCTCAGATAGGGATTCCCAAGCTTTAGACAGATTGGGTAAAAAAGTATACATCTCTGCAGCTCTTGCTATTAGAGCTTTAAATTGTTAGTTCCATATGCTGAAATATCAGCAACCTACCATTCAAACAAAAAAATATTTTCCTGCTTGTGCAGAAAATAGTTACAACAGCTGATGCATTCTAGTAGCCAAGTAACTAAGCACACCTTACAATGTGGTTTTGATGCCCTAGAAGCATCTTGCAGGGCAGCAAGTCACTGGTTCTATCCTTAGGAGGTATGCTTGGCTTAAGGAACAGACCTTGCCAAACCATGTCAAATGCAATTTACTGGACACACCCTTGCACAAATAACTTATTTGGCACCAAGGCAGAAGTCTTAAAAAGGATGGAAGAAAAAGCTAAATTTGTGCAGACAGACTTCCTACAGGTCCAGTCACCGAGGTTCAGTAGGCGTTGCCCCTCCAACCACTGATCCTTTCCTGTCCCGTCCAGGTCAGCTCTGCTCAGACCCAGGGTAAGCAGACCACCCAGATGACAGCCTCAGGGAAGGCAGAGATCTTGGCAATGGAGTTCCTCCTCTTCAAATCCAGGGCGTGCAAAGCCAACACCCCCCCCCCCCTATATGCTAAGAGCTCACAATGACTTCACACTTCCACCCCCCCCCCCCCCAACTGCTCTTGCCCTAGGAGGAAAACTCTTTCCATGTAAGCAACTGGGCCACCATTACCAATGACCGCTGGGTCCTCAACGTTTTGTCCCAGGGATACAAATTTTATTTCCACACTCTGCCAACCCCAAAAGGGTTTCCAAAGCAGTGGCCAGAGACCAAAAAAGCAAGTCCTTTCTTAGCTCTCTGACTGCAATAGAGCATGTTCCTGCAGGAAAAAATATACCGAGGTTTCTAGTTGCTCATTCTCTATCCATTATAAACACCTTTCTGGTGATAACTAAATTTCAAAATGCTCACCCTCCAGCAGCTTCTGCCTATGCTTTCCAAGGATGCTTAGTTAGCCACCCTAGACCTAAGACTCCTTCCTACACATCCCAGTCAGGGAATCGTACAGGAAATTTCTACGTTTCAGGGCAGGATCACTGCACTTTCAGTTCTCTGCGCTTCCCTTTGGCTTATCCACTGCTCCCAGAGTTTTCACAAAATGGCTCCTGCCATTGCTTTTTGTAGACAAAGAAATATTCAAATTTACCTCTACTTGGACTGCCTAATTCAGCCAGACAGTCAGGAAAAGCTACTAAAGCACCTGACCTTTGTAAAGGACCCACTGACCTCCCTGGGGTATATTATCAACGAAAAGAAATCCAAACTAGTTCCCAGACAAGTGAGTCTGGACAAAGCATCCCAGATGACATTCCTTAAACCAGAAAAACAAGCTTACCCGACAGCCTACTTCTCTCAGCTAGCCACCAGGATCCAGATGTTTGTGTTTCACTGTTGCAGTCATTACATTTGGGTAATCTGCTGGCAGGTTGCCCTCAGTCGGCCTGATTAACAAAGTCTTGGGTTCTGTTTCGGTTACTGTCCCTTCTTCCATGACGTCAGGGGTATAAAACATGCAGCCGACGCCATTGCATCAGTCTTTCTTGCCGCGCGGTGCCTGAAGCAGAAGCAGTTTTGCAAGTGCCGGTCGGTCGACTCCTGAAATTTTCGTTTTTGAGTTTCAGTACCGAAGTCTTCATCTTAAAGCTAAGTACCCTGTTGGGGTAACATTTTTTCTTGCTCCTTACCGATGTCAGTAAAGGTTACTAATTGTATTACTTGTGGGAAGCAAATACCTCAGGATTTTCATTTGTACTGTATTCCTTGAGTAGGCCCTGATCACGCTGTACCTTGCTGTCGGTTTTGTGCTTTATTTAATCAGCGCACTATCCGTCTGTACATTTTTGCTTTACAATATTTCGGTTCTCTGTTTAATTATCTAGAAATGACGTCAGTTAGCCATCCGACTACCAGAATACCGAAAAAACGCAAAGAAAAAGGCCGTTTAGGTCCAAAACTGCCGACGCTTCTCCTAAGCCAGTTGCCTGTTCGCTGGTGCTCTTGACACTTTTGCAGCCCCTGATACCTGCTACTTCTGATTCACAGGCCTCTACTGAGACCCGTTCGGAATCCGGTATGCCACGAGATGCTTCTCGTATGGAACCCGCGGATGTCTCTAGCTTGGATTTGTCCGAAGCCGCTGAGCAGTCACTGGCTTCTGAGGGTATATTCAGGCCTATATATTCTCATATTAAACCGACTCCAACTTCAGTGCTAAGGCCTAAATCTCTATCCATGTCTAAAAAAACGACGCCCAGGCCACATGTTCAGGCCCCTATGCCTAAAAAAACTTGTTTGTCTTTTTCGGCTTTTCCTGGTAAGGGGCCGCCACAGCGGAACTCCGTTCGACTAATGATTGGCAGTATATATTTTTTTTTGTGGTGCAGAGTTGCCAGCCAGGCAACTTTCTGCGAAGGCACGCCCATTCACGAATGTCTTTCGGAGGCCTCTACTGCGGGGAGGACATGCAGACTCCACACAGAAGGCACTCCCCCCACACTAGCTGAGAATTGAACGGGAGAACCTCTTGCTGTGAGGCAAGCAACCGCTGTACCACCGCTGATCAAAATGGCTGAGGATTTAATTACTCTAATCAGGGGAAGTCAACCCCCCCCCCCCCCCCCCCCCAAGAGGTGTAGGATTGAATTTGTCTATGAATCTTCTGAACAGGACTCTGCTTTTCCACCTGAGGATTTCTCTTTTGGGGAAATTTAAGCATTTCCATTGGGAAAGTCAGGATTTCTCTGAATCCAGAGTGTCTTGGGGATTTCCTTCTTCCTCTGCATAGGCCTTTGGCTCTGCCTCCTGTACTGGATATTGTTTTGTTTTCGGAATCCAGTGTGGCCCCTGATTCCTTGCCTCCAGCCCCTAGCAGGTATTACAGGGTTCCAGATTCCCACAAATTCCTTTTCAAAAATCCTGTTGCGGACCCTGAAACCATTCCTCAGGAGCCCAAGGGTGACTGTGTGGAGAATAAAGATTTGCAAGATTTATTGCGTTCAGCTGAACAAGTTGGCAAACACTTTGCAGTGTGGTTTTGATTCCTTAGAGGCCTCTTGTAGGGCTACTGTTACTGGGTCTCTGCAAAGAAGGCATGCTTGGCTTAAGGAGTAATCTCTGCCTGATCATGTTAAAGCAAAACATTTGGATGCTCCTTTACAGCAGGACCTTTGGCATTAAGGCTGAAGACGTTCTAAAAAAAGATTAAAGATAAAGCTAAATCTATGCAAACTGTGAAAGATTTCTTAAAAATGCAACCTCCAAAATTTAGTAGGCATTGGCCTACTAAGAACTGATCCTTTCCAACTCCTTCCAGAGCCGCTACGGCCAAACCCAAACATTCCAAAACTACCAGGTTTCAGTCCCAAGGGACTGTCAGAACTAAGCAATGGGGTGCTTCCACTTCCAGATCTGGAAACAGCAAGGCAGTACCCCATCGTAAACGGTCTCAATGGCTTTCCTTTAAAATTACCAAGCACATGTTCGTGTTTCACTGTTGCAGTCATTACACTTGGGTTATCCTGCTGGCAGGCTACCCGCAGTCTGCCTGAATTCCAAATTCTTGGTCCGGCGTCTGTTGCTGTCGCCTCTTCCCTGATGTCAGTGTGCCAGGGGTATAAAAGATGGAGCAGACGCCATTTTCTTCAGTCTTTCTTGCCGCGCGGTGCCTGAAGCAAAAAGCAGTTGGCAAGTGCCGGTCGGCCGACTCCAGATCTGAAATTCGATTTTGAAAATCTCAGAAGTCTTCATTGATGCCAAGTAGCCCGTTGGGGAAAAATATTTCTTGCTCCAGACGGATGTCGGAAAAGTATTTCTTGTGGGAAGCAAATACCTCATAAGGATTTTCATTCTTGCTGTATTCCTTGCCTAGGCCTTGACCACGATGTTGCTAGCTGTCTGTTTAGTGCTAGATTTAACCAATGCACTATTAGAGTCGGAACGATTTTGCCTTTCATTACTTTGGGCCGAAGATTCAATTATATAATGCCGTCGGAACAGCTGACGACCGGAGTTTATAAAAAGCGCAAGGAAAAGGACAGGCATCCGAGGTCCAAAACCGACTAGGCTTCTGCTAGGCCATTCGCCAGTTCGCCGGTTCTCGGGCGCTTTTGCAGCCCCTGATGCCCGCTACCTCAGAGCCACAGGCCACTTCTGCCTCCCACGTGGAGCCTACTAGGCCTCTGGATACTCAAGGTATTGGACACTCTGAAACTATTCCCTCAGATGGGTCTGGAGCCGCTGAGCAGGCATCGGCTTCTGAGGGTGTTTTCAGACCTACACAGTTGTATGTAAAGCCAACCTCTGCTTCAAAGGCAAAGACTAAAACGGCTCTTAAGACTAAGAAACAAGTACAGCATTCTCCTGGGCAGACTTCCATGCCTAAAAAAACGGATGCTTAAAATGGCCGAAGACCTAATTACTTTGATCAGGGGCTCCCATCCCCCTCCTGATGAGGCCTAGGCAAGAGACAAAATATGAATCTTCAGGTCAGGTTTCCATTTTCTCTGACTCCTTCTGAACAGAAATACTCTCTTCCTCCCTATGAGGACTCTGATGCTGAAGAATCTATTCCTTCAGCCTCTCCTCCTGAGGATTATTCTTTTGGGGAAACCCTGCATACTATGAGGGAGCACTTTCACTGGGAGAGCCAAGATTACTCGGAATCTAAGAAAAGGTTCAGACTTTACTACCTCAGCACAGACCTCTTGATATTCCCCCTGTTCTAGACATTGTAGATGATGTATTTTCAGAGTCCAGCCTGTCTCCTGACTCTTTACCCCCTGCACCTGTTAAGCCAGACAGATACTACAGGGTTCCAGATTCCCATAAAGTTCTATATAAAAACCCTGCTGCTGACCGAGAAACTATATCCTAGGGTCCCAAAGGGGTCAAGGCTTCCACTGCAAAAAAACCTGTTCCCTCTGATGGGGATTCAAGGGCACTGGGCAGATGGGGGGGGGTTACACTTCTGCTACTTTGGCTGTAAGGGCTTTAAATTGTCAGTTTCATATGCTTAAATATCAGCAATACTTAATATCACTGCTAAAACAGAAAATGTTGACAAATTCTAAACAAGGAAATGCAGGATTTATTGCATGCAGCTGAACAAGTGGGAAAGCATACTTTGCAATGTGGTTTTGATTCTCTGGAGGCCTCATGCAGGGCCGCTCTTACGGGTTCTGTCATTAGGAGGCATGCTTTGTTAAAGGAACAGAATCTGCCTGATCATGTTAAAGCAAAATTATTGGATGCTCCATTACAGCATGATACTTTGGTGTTAAGGCAGAAGATGTGTTGAAGAAAATGGAGGATAAAGCGAAATCTATGCAGGCAGTTAAGGATTTCTTACAGGTACAGCCACCCAGATTTAGCAGGAACTGGCCTACAAAGAATTGGTCCTTTCCAGTGTCAGGCCACAAAGAGGCCGATACAGACGCCCCAGAGGCAGATCCCAGTACCAAGGCTCATACATTCTTAAACAATGGGGTGCGTCAACCTCCAAAAGCGGAGAAGATAAATCACAGCCATATAGGAAGCAGTCCCAATGACTTTCCTCTGCCAGTAACAAGCACTTATCTTTTGGCAGCCCCCTTAGGGGGGAAACTAGCACTTTTTTCACAAAATTGGCACATGATCACCCAGGACAAATGTGTCTTGAATATAGTGTCTCAGGGCTACCGGTTCCACTTTCACACCCTGCCAAAGGCAAAAGGTATGCCAGACCTGCCACACAATCAATGGGCAGAGGCAAAAAAACAAGTCTCATCCCTCATGGACATGAGGGCCATTCAGCAAATGCCACAGCAAGAGCAGGAACAAGGATTTTACTCAAGACTTTTCTTGGTACCCAGAAAGGACAAAGTCTGGAGTCCAATACTGGACCTGTCTATTCTAAACAATTTTCTGGACGTTCCAAAAATCAAAATGTTGACTCTGCAGCAGCTTCTGCCCATGCTGGGCAAGAAGGCTTGGCTTGCAACTTTGGACCTAAGAGGCATACCTGCATATCCCAATCAGACAATCTTGCAGAAGATACTTCAGATTCATAGCTGGCTCAATGCACTACCAATTCTCTGCACTGCCCTTTGGCTTTGCTGCTGCGCCCAGGGTCTTCACAAAATGCCTGGCACCAGTAATTGCCACAACCAGACCCCCAAATCTGATAGCATGGCGAATAATGTAACCGTTCAGAGCACACCTCTTTCTAAAGCAGTTATGGATGTTATTTTGGAGGCCAGGAGGCCCAGCACCAGAAAATCTTATGCAGGAAAATGGAAGAGATTCTGTGCCTGGAACCAGGCACAAGGAATTAACACGCTTGTACCAAATATTCCTCAGATTTTACCATACCTAACTGAGATGCTGGACAAAGACCTTTCCTTTTCATCAATTAAGATCCATGCCTCTGCCATTTCAGCTCATTACAATACGGGCCCACCTATTTTTTCACATCCACTGCTAAGGCAGTACCTCAGAGGGGCCAAAAACATAAGACCTCCAAGGAGAGCGCCAATACCCGCATGGGACCTCAATTTTGTCTGAAAAACTCACTGCCTACTTTTGAGCCAGCCAATACAGCTCACATAAAATTCTTATGGAAAACAGCTCTGCTCCTAGGAATAACTTCGGCAAGAAGAGCCTGAGTTACAGGCACTAATGGCTGTCGTACCTTTTATAATTTTCCATCCAGACAGGGTTTCTCTTAAGGCAAACCCAACTTTTATGCCTAAGGTAGTGTCCAGTGTGGCTCTCAACCAAACCATTCATTTGGCCTAACTTTATCCAAACCCACAGAATAAGGGGGAAAGACTTCTGCATTCTTTGGACATACACAGACAACTACGCTTCTACTTGGACAAAGCCAAAGCTTTCAGAAAGACTGAGCAACTTTTAGTGGCATATGCTGCAGGATCACAAGGAAAAGCTATCAGACCATTTCAAGATCGATATGACACTGCATTCGTTTCTGCTTTTCACAACATGGCAAATCAGTGCCTAAGGGCATTAGGCCACATTCAACCAGAGCAGCCACTTCAGCAGCCTTCCTCAGAGAGGAGTACCAACCAAGGACGTTTTGGAGGCTGCAACTTGGACTTCATTGCACACTTTTACAAAGCACAAGCACTTACCTCTTTACTCTAAATCCAGAGCAGGCTTTGCCACTGCAGTTCTGCAGGCCCTCATAGCCTCTCCTAATTCTATTTAGGCCCAACCTCAGCTTTGGGATTCAACCCGTGTGTAATGACTGCAACAGTGAAACGTGATGAACATAGTACAGTTGTGTACCTACCATAAATGTAGATGTTAGTGTATTCACTGTTGCAGTCCAGGTTACCCGCCCACCATCCCCCTTTCATTGCTGGGACTTATCTGTGCTTCTGTATTCTATGCGACCTATGTGGTGCATTTGCTTGTAGATGAAGGTAATGTTTGTTCGTGCATGCATTTTTATTGGCATAATTTTTTAGCCTACCCTTTTGGGGGTACCTGACATCTGGGGCAAGAAAAACTGAAGAAAATGGCGTCTGCTGCATCTTTTATACCCCTGGTGCACTGACATTGGGGAAGAGGCGACAGCAACTGACGCCGGACCAAGACTTTGGAATTCAGGCAGACTGCGGGTAGCCTGCCAGCAGGATAACCCAAGTGTAATGACTGCAATAGTGAATACACTGCAATAGTGAATACACTCCAACATCTACATTTATAGTAGGTACACAACTGTACTTTGCCTCTTAACTGCCTCTTTGGGGGGGGGGGGGCACTCTCTTCATTCAAGAAACTGGCAACTTATAACCCAGGACAAATAGGTTTTAAATAGTGTCACAGGGATAAAGTTTCATTTCCACTCGCTGCAATCTCCAAATGGGTGGCCAGACCTGCCTCCAAATCAGTGGGCAGAGGCTCAGAAACAAGTACTTTCCCTCCTAAGCATGTGGGCTATTCAACTAGTACCAGAAGAGGAAAAGGGACAAGGGTTCTATTCCAGACATTTCCTGGTACCCAGGAAAGGCAATTAATGGCGTCCAATTCTGGACCTGCCAACTCTAAACACCTTTCTGGCCATTCCAAAATTCAAGATGTTGACTCTTCACCAGATGTCCTTCAAGAGTGCAACTGTAGTCATAACATATGGGTTGTCCTGCCAGTGCAACTGTAGTCATAACATATGGGTTGTCCTGCCTCAGGCAGCCCTCGGTCGGCCGGATTCCAAAGTCTGGGTCTGGCGTCGGCTGGTGTCGCCTCCTCTCCGACGTCAGAACGGCTGGAGTATAAAGGCATTGGCTGACGCCATCTTCTTCAGTCTTTCTTGCCGCGCGGTGCCCGAAGCAGAAGCAGTTCGCAAGTGCCGGTCGGTCAGCTCCTGTGTTTTCAGTACCGAAGTCCTCTAAAAGCTAAGTACCCCGTTGGGGAACATTTTTTCTTGCCTCAGCCAATATCAGAACAAATTGAGAAAGTTAATAATTGTTTGTCTTGTGGTAAACAAATACCTCATAAGGACTTCCATTCTTACTGCCTTCCTTGCCTGGGCCCAGACCACGACGTCTCGGCCTGTGCTTGCTTTAATAAGCGCACTCTCAGGTGCCGGGCAGAATTTGCCGAAGACTTTTTCAGGGAATCTTTCGCGTATATCATGCCGTCGGATCAACCGACAACTCAATCTACCAAAAAACGAAAGGACCGGGACCGACATCCTCGGCCCGCGTCCACCACCGATGCAACTCCTAAATCCCTTCGGAAGCGGTAATTCAACCGCTCCAGGCAGATGACACAGCGTTAACACGTCCTTCAGTCTCGGAGACCTCTCCGGTGCCGGTTGTTGATTTTCCTCCGGAAACCGAAGTTCTGGATCTACCAGACACCATTCCTGTGGACAAGGTTACTCCTGCACGTGGGGCTGCAAGGCCTCCTGTATCCATGTCCATCAAGGCCTTTGCACGTGCTAAGGCCGCCAGCCAGGCCAAGGCCCATCCTAAACCTGCTGCTCAGGCCCCTTCTGATAAACAGATCATGTCTCTTGCTGCAGATCTTATTTCTCTTATCAGGGGGTCACAGCCTCACCCAGACAGAGGTTCTCGGCCACCTGCAGAGAAAAGGCCCAGAACTGAGCAGGCTGACAACCTCTCTTCACATGAAGCCTCTGGGGATTCAGAGCATTCAGTCACCCAAGAAGAATCCTTCCAGGCCTATGAGGACTCTGATGCTGAGGAATCAATTCCCTCTGCCTCCCCTCCGGAGGATTTCTCGTTTGGTGAAGTCCTGCACTCTGAGGGAACATTTTAATTGGCAGGGTCAGGAATTCTCTGATTCCAGGAAAAGGCTACGTACCTTCCTCAAGCTTCCCCAGCACAGACCTTTAGCTATTCCTCCAGTTATGGATGTTTTGGATGATTTCTCTGACTCCAGTGCTAACCCTGATTCTCTCCCCCCTGCTCCTGTCAAGCCAGACAGATATTATAGGGCCCCTGACACTCACAAACATCTTTTTAAGGCCCACTCTGTGGATCTATAAACTATTTCACAGGGCCCCAAGGGAGTGACTACTTCCACTGCCAAGAATCCACTGCCAGCGGATAGGGAAGCTAGGTCCCTGGAGAGATGGGGTAAAAAAGTTTATACCTCTACCACCCTAGCCATGAGGTCACTTAACTGCCTTTTCATATGTTTCAGTACCAGGATTTTTTTACTGGATGATTTACAGGAAAAGTTAGCCTCTCCTGAGCCTATTGATAGAAACGCATTGCAGGATCATATACATAACACTCAGCAGGTTAACAATAATTTTCTTCAGTGTGGTTATGATGCATTGGAGGCTTCATGTAGGGCAGCTATGACTGGGGCTGTGATACGTAGACATGCTTGGTTAAAAGATCAGCCATTGCCAGACCATGTTAAAGTAAAGTTACTTGATGCACCTCTGGAAAAACAGAAGCTTTTTGGTGCTAATGCACAAGATGTGTTGAAATCCGTTGAGGAAAAAGCTAAGTCAGTACAGACAGTCAAGGATTTCCTCCAGGTTCAGCCACCCAGATTCAGCAGAAACTGGCCTTCAAAGAATTGGTCCTTCTCTGACAAGTTTCAAAGGGGAAAAAACGGGCATGCCCGAGGTAGAGGGCAATACCGAGGATCCTACAGGGGGCGCCAATGGCAACTTCCAAATCAAAGAAGTGGAGCAGGCAGCCCAGCTGCACCACAAGAACAATCACAATGACTTGACTTTCATACCGCCTACAAAGGCTCAAACAGAAGCACCTTTGGGTGGAAAATTATCCTTATTCTCAAAAAACTGGCATATCTTAACCAAAGACAACTGGATTCTGGATTTAAGACAAGGGTTACAGATTCCACTTCCATACTTTACCAATAAGACAAGGCATGCCAAACCTGCCACATCATCAAAGGGCAGAGGCACTCACTCAAGTTTCAAAGCTGTTAAGTATAAAAGCAATAGAAAGGGTTCCTCCTCAGGAACAAGGCCAGGGATTTTATTTAAGACTGTTCCTTGTTCCAAGAAAAGAAAACAAATGGAGGCCTATACTGGACTTGTCTACTCTAAATACTTTTCTCATTGTGCCAAAGTTCAAAATGCTGACGTTGCAGCAACTCCTTCCCATGCTGGGCAAGGGGTCTTGGCTGGTCACTCTGGACCTCAAGGAGGCATACCTGCATGTCCCAATCAGACAAAGCTGCAGAAGATACCTCAGATTTCTTGCAGGGATAGAGCATTATCAATTCTCAGCATTGCCGTTTGGCTTATCTACTGCGCCCAGAGTGTTCACGAAATGCCTGGCATCAGTAGTGGCACACTGCAGACTCCAGGGGATTCAAATGTACCCCTACCTGGACGACTGCTTCATACAAGCAGACAACAAACAAACCTTAATAGCAAACTTGGACTATGTCATTCAACTACTGCAGGCCTTGGGATACACAGTCAACATTCAGAAATCAAGACTACTGCCATCCCAACAGATTATTTTCCTAGGAGCCAAACTGGACACAAACTTAAATGGCCTACCTCACAGAGGAAAAACAACAGCAGTTACCAGAGTACTTCAAAGGCCTAGCAAAGCTCTCCCAGCTGACTGCAAGGAAAATCTGCAGGCCCTGGGGTTCATGGCATCTTGCATTCTACTGATACCTTTGGCAAGACTTCATATGAGAAAGCTGCAATGGTACTTAAAAAGCTTATGGTCCCAACACAGCCAAAGCCTAGAGGACGTAATCCCACTCATTCCAGGTCTGCAAAAAGAATTTTTGTGGTGGGCTCAAGCAAGTCAGTTAAACGAAGGCATGTCTTTCAACAGACGCCTCAGATCATGGATGGGGGGCGCACATGGAGGGCAGATGCATTCAAGGTCTATGGACACCAAGGGAAAGACATCTGCACATAAACCAAAAAGAGATGTTGGCAGTGATACATGCAATCGAGACTTCGAAAAATCACTACAACAAGGACATTTGCTAATAAGGACAGACAACACCACTGTCATGTGGTATATAAACAAGCAGGGAGGCACTCATTCTTATCCCCTCTGCAGACTAACAATGATTCTCTGGGAAAAATCCCTGAGTCTGAAGATACATTTACAATCCCAGTTTGTGCCAGGCAAGGACAATGTACTGGCGGACAAGCTGAGCAGAAATTTCTTGGATCCACACGAATGGATGCTGCATCCTCACATTTTCTCACAAATAACAAAGACATGGGGAAGACCGGACGTAGATCTCTTTGCTTCTCACATGAATCATCACCTGGAAAAGTTCTGCACAAGGACCCACCATCCTCAAGCCTAGAAAACGGATGCTCTCTCCTTCAGCTGGAATTCCCTAAAAATTTACGCATTCCTCTTCTACCTCTGATGACCAAGGTGATACTGAAGATCAAAGCAGAACAACCAACAGGCATTCTGATAGCTCCAGACTGGCCAAGGCAACACTGGTACCCATTGCTGTTGAGCATAACTCTGACCAAACCGTGGCCTCTGCCCCTATTGTCCCTGCTTCTAACACAACACAATTACAGGACTGTCCATCAAAACCTGAAAACATTGCATATGACAGCCTGGAGGTTACCATGACTCCTTCCGCTATCTCTCTTTCCAAAAAAGTTCAAGAGATCTTAATGGAAGCGCGCAGACCTTCCACCAGAAAAACCTATTCAGCCAAGTGGAAGAGATTCAGCATCTGGAATGCCAACAGGGGTCAGGATACAACATTACTGAGTATACCTCAGATATTGGAATACTTGACAGAAATGTTTCATACTGGACTCATATTCTTCTATAAAGATTCATGCCTCAGCAATCTCAGCAAAATACAATTGTGATCCACCAGTGTTTTCACATCCTTTGCTAAGGCAATTCCTAAGAGGGATAAAGAATATCAAACCTCCCAGAAAACAGCCAGTACCTGCATGGGACCTCAATTTTGTTTTGGAAAAGTTAACTCTTCCTCCTTTTGAGCCAGCAGCAACTTCAGAAATGCAATTTCTATCATGGAAAACGGCCTTTCTATTGGCAGTCACATCTGCAAGAAGAGTCTCGGAGATACAGGCACTCATGGCAGTACCTCCTTTCCTCATTTTTCATCAGGACAGAGTTTCTCTAAGAATCAATCCTACATTCATGCCAAAAGTAATTTCCAGGGTGTCTCTAAATCAAGCTATTCACCTGCCTACTTTCTTCCCCAGTCCTCAAAACGGGGGAAAAACTGCTGCATACTTTGGACATACACAGGCAACTACGCTACTGCTTGGACAGAACTAAGGCCACCAGAAAGTCTGACCAACTGTTTGTAGCCTATGCTGCTGGAGTAAAAGGAAAAGCAATCTCCAATTTCAAAATGGATTGGACACTGCATCAGATTCTGCTATTCTTTCCATGGAAAAGGTGTGCCAGCCAATATTAGGCCACATTCCACCAGAGCTATAGCCACATCCACAGCTTTCCTAAGAGGAGTGGCTACAAAGGACATTCTAGAGACTGCTACATGGAGCTCCGTGCATACATTTACCAAGCACTACAACCTGCCCTTATACTCCAGATCCCGAGCAGGCTTTGCTTCGGCAGTCCTGCAGGGCATTTTAGCTACACCATCCCTTTCTTAGTTCCATCCACCCCCAGCTTGGCTATGGTACTCAACCCATATGTTATGACTGCAGTTGCATTCTTGAAGGACATAGTACAGTTTTGTACCTACCATAAATGTAGATGTCCGATGGATAGCAACTGCAGTCACTGTGCTATGGTGTCTGTCTCAGCTCGGGGTCATAAAGTCTGGGTCCATTCCTCGGTCTGGGTCGGGCCTGTCGCCTCCTCTCTCTCCTCTCCGAGGTCAGCGGCTGGGTAAGGGCCGAGGCCATCTTCTTCAGTGTTTCTTGCCCCAGATGCCAGGTGCCCTCTTAGGAAGGCTAAATTTGGTGAATGGATAAACAATTCCAGACATGCACATCAGTAATAAACAGATACACCATAGGAGATACCCCCAGCTAACACGAATAGGGGTAGTGGACCCATAAGGAAAGTTGCAGAGGGGTAGGAGGGTGGGAAAATCCAACTGCAGTTGCATATCTCCCACCCTCCTACCCCTCTGCAACTTTCCTTATGGGTCCACTACCCCTATTCGTGTTAGCTGGGGGTATCTCCTATGGTGTATCTGTTTATTACTGATGTGCATGTCTGGAATTGTTTATCCATTCACCAAATTTAGCCTTCCTAAGAGGGCATCTGGGGCAAGAAACACTGAAGAAGATGGCCTCGGCCGATGCCTTTATACTCTAGCCGTTCTGGCGTCGGAGAGGAGGCGACACCAGCCGACGCCGGACCCAGACTTTGGAATCCGGCCGACCGAGGGCTGCCTGAGGCAGGACAACCCATATGTTATGACTGCAGTTGCATATCTATCGGACATCTACATTTATGGTAGGTACAAAACTGTACTTTACTTCCTATGCTAGGCAAGGATGCCTGGTTGGCAACACTAAAGAGGCTTACCTGCATATCCCAATCAGGGACTCTTGGAGAGGATTCCTACACTTCAAAGCAGGCTGCATGCATTATCAGTTCTCTGCACTGCCCTTTGGCTCGTCTCCTGCACCCAGGGTATTCACAAAGTGCCTGGCTCCAGTAATTGCTTTTTGCAGGCAGAAATATTCAGATATATCCATACCCGGACGATTGCCTAATTCAGGCAGAAAACCAGGCCATTCTTCTAAAACATCCTGCATTTGTAACAAAACTTCTCACCTGTCTAGGATATACCATAAACGAAAAGCAATCTCAACTGGTACCCTCACAAAAAATTACATTCCTGGGTGCAAGCTTGAATACAACTGCCCAGATGGCTTTCCTTACGCCAGAAAAGCAAAATCATTTGGTAACTTACTTCAAACAGGCGGCCACAGAAGCCCTGCTATCAGCAAGGCAAATACTGCAAGCCTTTGGGGTTCATGGTCTCATGCATTCTTCTAATTCCATATGCAAGACTGCATATGAGGAAACTTCAGTGGTACTTAAGTTTATGGAGTCAACATTGTCACAGCCTGGAAACAATGAATGTTCGTGTTTCACTGTTGCAGTAATTACATTTGAGTTATCCTGCTGGCAGGTTGCCCTCAGTCGGCCTGAATTCCAAAGTCTTGGGTCCTGTGTCGGCTGCTGTCGCCCCTTCCCTGACGTCAGGTCGTCGGGGGTATAAAAGATGCAGCAGACGCCATTTTCTCCAGTCTTTCTTGCCGTGCAGTAGCAGAAGCAGTTTGCAAGTGCCAGTCGCCCAACTACTGAGATTTTCATGTTTGAATTTCAGATCCGAAGTCTTCATAAGTACCCCGTTGGGGAAACTTTTTTTTTTTTTTTTTTTCTTGCTCCAGATCGATTAATTGCATTTCTTGTGGGAAGCAAATACCCCATAAGGACTTTCATTCTTACTGTATTCCTTGCCTAGGCCCTGACCTTGACGTTGCTAGTTGTCATTTTTGTGCTAGATTTAACCAACGCACTATTAAGCGTCTACTATTTTACATTAAGCTAGTTTGGCTGAAGATTTAATTATACAATGTCATCGGATAGACATCCGACTACCGGAGTTCACAAAAACGCAAAGAAAAGGGAAAAGACAGGCAACAGAGGTCCAAAACCGACTTGGCTTCTCCTAAGCCAATCGCCGGTTCTCAGTGAGCCGCTTTTGCAGCCCCTGACGCCTGCTACTTTAGAATCGCAGGCTGCTACCGACTCCCACGTGGAGTCGACCAGGCCGCTGGAAACTCAAGGTATTGGAGCCTCTGAGACTATTCCCTCAGATGGGTCCGGAGCCGCTGAGCAGGCATCTGCTTCTGAGGTGTATTCAGACCTAAACAGTTGTACATTAAAACGACTTCAGCTTCAAATGCAAAGACTGAAGCACCTTTAAAGACAAAGAAACAAGTTCCACAGCCTCATGGACAGGCCCCCATGCCCAAAGAACAGATGCTCAAAATGGCCGAAGACTTAATTAGCTTGATCAGGGGTTCCCATGCCCCGCCTGATAAGAGGCCTAGACTAGAGACAGACTCATAATCTTCAGATCAGGTTTCCATTTCATCTGATTCCTCTTCTGATCAGGAATATTCTCTTCCCCCCTATGATGACTATTCTGATGCTGAAGAATCTATTCCTTCTGCTTCTCCCTGAGGACTACTGTTTTGGGGAAACTTTGCATACCATGAGGGAGCACTTCCACTGGGAGAGCCAAGATTTTTTAGAATCTAAGAAAAGGCTCAGACTTCCTTTTACTACCTCAACACGGGCCTCTAGCTATTCCGCCTGTGTTAAGACATTGTAGATGTGAGTCTAGTCTGACCCCTGACTCCTTACCTCCAGCTCCTGTTAAGCCAGGAGGCTTAATACTACAGGGTTCTTGACTCTCATAAATTCCTCTTCAAAAACCCTGCTGCAGACCCAGTAACTATTTCTCAGGGTCCCAAAGGGGTCAAGGCTTCCACTGCAGAAAACCCTACCCCCTCTGACAGAGATTCTAGGGCACTGGACAGATGGGGGAAAAAGATTTTGCACATCTGCTACCTTTGCTAGAAGTGCCTTAAATTGCCAGTTTCATATGCTCTGATATCAGCAATATATCATGACACTGCTTAAACAGAAAATGTTAAATTCTGAATGTGCAGAAAACAAAAATGCAGGATTTATTGCATGCACCTGAACAAGTTGGAAAGCATACTTTGCAATGTGGTTTTGATTCTCAGGAGGCCTCCTGCAGGGCCGCTGTTACGGGTTCTGTCATTAGGTGGCATGGTTGGTTAGTGGAACAAAATCTGCCTGATCATGTCAAAGCAAAATTATTAGATGCTCCATTACAGCCTGATTTATTTGGTGTTAAGGCAGAAGAGGTGTTAAAGAAAATGGAGGACAAAGCTAAATCTATGCAAACTGTCAAGGATTTCTTACAGGTACAGCCTCCTAGGTTTAGTAGACACTGGCCCACAAAGAATTTGTCCCTTGGTGTCAGACCTCAAAGGGGCAGATCCAGACACCTTAGAGGCAGATCCCAGCCGCAAGGTTTATACAGGTCTAAGCAATGGGGTGCTTCTACCTCCAAAAGTGGAGAAGACAAATCACAAGCATACAGGAAACCGTCCCAATGACTTTCCCCTGCCTGCACCAAGCACTTATCTTCTGGCAGCACCCTTATGTGGAAAACTAGCACTTTTTTCTCAAAATTGACACGTTATAACCCAGGACAAATGGGTTCTAGACAGTGTCACAAGGCTACAAGTTTACTTCCATAACCTGCCAAGGGCAAACTGGTGACCAGACCTGCCAAAAAATCAATGAGCAAGAGGCTCAAAAACCAGTTGCATGTCTCATGCGCATGGGGGCTATTCAACAAGCGTCACAGCAAGAGCAGGGACAAGGATTTTACTCAAGACTGTTCTTGGTACCCAGAAAGGACAAGGCTGGAGAGGAATACTCGACCTATCTAGAATAAACACTTTCCTGGATATACCAAAACTCAAGATGTTGACCTTGCAGCAGCTTCTGCCCATGCTGGGCAGCAAGGCTTGGCTCTAGACTTTAGACCTAAGAGGCATACCTGCATCTCCCAATCAGACAGTCATGCAGAAGATGCCTCAGATTCATAGCTGGCTCAAAAGCATTACCAATTCTCTGCACCACCCTTTTGGCTTATCTACTACGCCCAGGGTCTTCACAAAGTGCCTGGCACCAGTAATTGGTTTCTGCAGACAGAGGAATACAAATATATTCTTACTTGGACGACTGCCTCATTCAAGCAGAGAACAAGGACGTTCTACTACAGCATCTGGCGTTTGTTTAGAGACTTTTAACATGCCTAGGTTACACAGTCAACGAAAAGAAATCAAAACTAGTACCCTCTCGAGATAATATTCCTGGGTGCAAGCTTAAATACAACTGCCCATATGGCTTATCTCACGCCAGACAAAGGCAACTGACTACCTATTTCAAGGATGTGGCAACAAAGGCCCAGTTATCTGCAAGACAAATTCTGCAGGCTTTGGGCTTCATGGCATCCTGCATCCTACTAATTCCATATGCAAGACTGTATATGAGGAAACTTCAATGGTACCTAAATTTGTCTGGACACAACATTGCCACAGCCTGGAAACGATGATTTCTCTCATTCCCTGCCTGCAACAGGAGTTTCCATGGTGGACAAAGGCTTGTCACCAAAATAAGGGACAGCCATTCTCACTACCCCCCAGCCAGGCAGAACCCGAAGACGGATCCATCAGATTATGCCTGGGGGGCCCACATGGCAGGAAGAGGTATTCAGGGCACCTGGTCCACAAACCAAATGCATCTACATATCAATCAAAAAGAGATGCTAGCTGTTCAAAATGCCCCGACAGCCTTCAAAGACCTAATTAATCCAGGAGAACTTGAGACAACACCACGGGCATGTGGTACATAAACAAGCTGGAGGGCACTTATTCTTACCCCCTTTGCAGACTAGTCGTGGCTTTATCGGACACAGACTTGCCAAGTTCATCTGCAGGCACAATTCCTGCCAGGAAAGGAACTCTGGCAGACGAACTAAGCAGAAACCTCATGGATACCCACAAGTGGCACCTGGACCCACAAGTCTTCAGAATGATGACAAAGAAATGGGGACGCCCGGACATAGATCTATTTGCCTCCCCTCACAACAATCAACTAAAAAGGTTCTGCACAAGAACTGATCACAGACCAGCATGGAAAGTGGACACTTATCTTTCAACTGGTCAAACCTATCAGTATATGCCTCTCCTTCACTGCCTCTCCTCCCCAAGGTACTCCTAAAGGACAGACAGGAGAAACCAAAAATTATTCTGATTGCCCCAGACTGGCCACACCAGCACTGGTATCCTATCTTAAGGAACTTGTCTCAATGCACAGCCTGGACTTTACCTCAGATACCTCACTTACTGTCCCAGCAAACCAATCTGATTCTGCACAGCCAACTCAGGACCCTAAACCTGGCAGCATGGTGGATAATGTAGCCATACAAAGCACGCCTCTCAGTAAAGCTGTGATAGATGTCATTTTTTGAAGCCAGAAGGCCTAGTACTAGAAAATCCTATGCTGGAAAATGGAAGAGATTTTGTGCTTGGAACCAAGCTCAAGGAACTGATAGCTGTTCCAAATATTCCTCAGATTTTGCAGTACTTAACTGAGATTTTGGACAAAGACCTATCTTTTTCATCAATTAAAATACATGCCTCTGCCATTTTGTCTCATTACAATACAGAGCCACCACACTCTTCACATCCTTTATTAAGGCAGTACCTCAGAGGAGCCAAAAATTAAGGCCCCCAAGGAGAACACCAATACCTGCATGGGACCTCCTTGTCTTGGAAAAACTCACCTTACCTCCTTTTGAGCCAGCTGCTGCAGCGGGTATAAAGTTTTTATCTTGGAAAGCAGCTCTGCTCCTAGTAATAACTTCTGCAAGACCCGTTTCAGAGCTACAGGCTCTCAAGGCTGTGGAACCCTTTATCATTTTTTATCCAGTTAGGGTCTCGCTGAGGACAAACCCTACATTTTATGCCTACGGTGGTATAGCCCTAAACCAAACTATTCATTTGCCAACTGTTTATCCAAATCCACAGAACAAGGGGGAGAAAATTCTGCATTCTTTGGACGTACACAAACAACTTAGATTCTACTTGGATAAAATTAAAGTTTTCAGAAAGACAGAACAACTACTAGTGGCATATGCTGCAGGATCACAAGGAAAGGCCATCTCCAAGCAGACTATTTCAAAGTGGATAGGTCACTGCATTCGATGTCCTTCAAGGATGCATCTGCAGTCATCACATATGGGTTGTCCTGCCTCAGGCAGCCCTTCGGTCGGCCGGATTCCAAAGTCTGGGTCCGGCGTCGGTTAAAGTCGCCCCTTCCCCGACGTCAGAGCGCCTGGGGTATAAAAGCGTCAGCCGACACCATCTTCCCCAGTCTTTCTTGCAGCGTGGTGCCCAAAGCAGAAGCAGTTCGCAAGTGCCTGTCGGCCAGCTCCTGTAATTCAGCTAAACCGAAGACTTCAAAAGCTAAGTACCCCGTTGGGGACTCTCTCTTGCCTCAGCCGATGTCAGATAAAATTAATAATTGCTCATCTTGGGGGAAACAAATACCTCATAAGGATTTCCACTGTTACTGCCTACCTTGCCTAGGCCCAGACCACGACGTCTCTGCCTGTTCTGCTTGTGCTTCCTTCAACCGACGCACTGTAAGACGTCGGTCAGAGTTTGCAGAGGAATTTTGGGGGGCTAGTTTTGCTTACAAAATGCCGTCTGAGACTCCGACTTCACATTTAATAAAGAAACGGAAGGACAAAAGACCGGCACGCGCAGTTTCGGCTGAAACCACGGCCAGGCCTACCGCGAGTGTCTCTGTCTCAGCTGAAACCGAGTCCTTGGTACTACCGTCCACCGAAACCGTACAACCGACAACCTCGGCCCCGGAGGCCACTACTGTATCGGATGTTGAATCTCCATTGGAATCTGGTGTCCAGGAACCTTCCGACACCATTCCCTTAGACAAAACTACACCAGCACGTGGTGCAGCCAGGCCTCCTGCATCCATGTCTATTAAGGCATTCTCTAGGGCTAAAGCTGCTAAACACTCAATCTATGCCTCCCAGGGTTATCCCTCAGGGACCCACTACAGGTTCTCAGATCCTTAGTCTAGCAGAGGACCTTATTTCATTAATTAGGGGGGCTCAGCCTCATCCGGACAGGGGCTGTCAACCTCCTACAGAAAAAAGGCCCAGGGTTGAGCCCTCTGATCCCCTCTCCTCAGATGAGGCCTCTGATGGCTCTGCTCTCTCGGACTACCAGGAGGAGGTTTTTTCGGCCTACGAGGATTCAGATGCAGAGGAATCTATCCCTTCGGCCTCCCCTCCTGAAGAACTGGCTTTTGGGGAAACTCTGCACACTGAGGGAGCATTTCCAATGGCAGGGCCAGGTATTCTCTGATTCCAGGAAGAGATTAAGGACCTTCTTGCATTTGCCTCAGCATAGACCTTTGGCTATTCCCCCTGTTTTGAATGTCATTGATGATGTGTACTCTGAATCTAGCACAACCCCTGACACTCTCCCTCTGGCTCCTGCCAAACCCGATGGGTACTACAGGGTCCCGGAATCACATCTTTTCCTTTACAAGGCCCACTCTGCTGATCAGAAACTATTTCCCAGGGCCCTAAAGGGGTTGCAGCTGTCTCTACAAAAAATCCACTCCCCTCTGAAAGGGAGTCCAGGGCTTTAGAGCGATGGGGTAAAAAAGTGTATACTTCTGCTACCCTTTCTATGAGGGCTTTAAACTGTCAATTTCATATGATACAGTACCAAGAATATTTGTTAGATGAATTGCATAAAAAGCTGTTTTCACCTGAACCCCTAGATCGCAAATCACTTCAGGATGTGGTACATAACTCTCAACAGGTTAGCAACCATTTCTTGCAGTGTGGTTATGATGCATTGGAAGCTTCATGTAGATCAGCTACGACAGGTGCAGTCATACGTAGGCATGCTTGGCTGAAGGAACAATCTCTGCCAGACCATGTTAAAGCAAAGCTTCTGGATGCTCCACTGGAAAAGCAAAAGTTATTTGGCTCCACTGCTCAGGAGGTCTTAAAGAAATTTGAAGAAAAGGCAAAATCTGTACAAACAGTCAAAGATTTTATGCAAGTCCAACCACCAAGATTCAGCAGAAATTGGCCTTCCAAGAACTGGTCCTTTCCAGACACAGACGGATTTCAGAGAGGCAAGAACAGGCGTGCTAGAGGCTCCTACAGAGGACGTCGGGCAGCCTCCCAACCAGAGACGTAGTGCAGGGCCTACAACTGCTGCACAAGGACAGACTCAATGACTTTACTTTGACACCGCCAACCAGGGCTCAATTGGAAACACCTTTGGGCGGAAAGCTTTCCTTATTTTCAGAAAATTGGCACATTATTACAAGGGACAAATGGACACTACAAATAATAGACAAAGGATACAGGTTCCATTTCCACACATTGCCGAAAAGAAAAGGCATGCCAGACCTGCCACCAAATCAAAGGGCAGAGGCTTTGAAACAAATCTCCAACTTAATGAAAATGAAAGCAATAGAAAAGGTTCCTCTCGCAGAACAAGGCCAAGGATTTTATTCCAGACTCTTCCTTGTTCCAAGAAAAGAAAAGCGATGGAGGCCTATTCTCGACTTGTCCGCACTAAATACTTATCTCATTGTGCCAAAATTCAAAATGCTGACTCTACAGCAACTCCTTCCCATGCTGGGCAAGGGGTCTTGGCTGGTAATTCTGGACCTCAAGGAGGCATACCTGCATGTCCCTATCAGACAAAGCTGCAGAAGACACCTCAGATTTCTTGCAGGTTCAGAGCTTTATCAATTCTCAGCATTGCCCTTTGGCTTATCTACTGTGCCCAGAGTTCACGAAATGCCTGGCATCAGTAATTGCACACTGCAGACTTCAGGGGATGCAAATATACCCGTATCTGGACGACTGCCTTATACAAGCGGACGGCCAACAAATTTTGGTAAAACACTTGAATTATGCCATCTGTCTTCTTCAGGCCTTGGGATATACAGTCAACATTCACAAGTCAAGACTTGTACCATCCCAAAGAATAACTTTTCTGGGTGCGGATCTAGACACAACCATCCAAATGGCTTTCCTCACAGAAGAAAAACAAAACCAACTACCGGATTACTTCAAAAACCTGTCCAGACAAACTCAGCTGACTGCAAGGAAAATCCTGCAGGCCCTGGGTTACATGACTTCTTGCATTCTTCTGATTCCTCAAGCAAGGCTACATATGAGGAAACTCCAATGGTACCTAAGGAGTTTATGGACTCAGCACAGTCACAGCTTGGAAACTTTGATACCACTCATCCCATGCCTTCAAAGGGAATTTCTGTGGTGGGCTCAAGCAAGCCAGTCAAACAGGGGTTTGCCCTTCAGCAAACCAATAGCCAGCCAAACCATTACAACGGGCGCTTCAGACCACGGATGGGGAGCGCACATGGAAGGAAGATGCATTCAAGGACTATGGTCACAAAAAGAGCTACGCATGCACATAAACCAAAAGGAAATGCTGGCAGTGATGCATGCAATCGAGGCCTTCAAGTTATTTCTACATCAAGGCCACCTGCTAATAAGGACAGACAACACTACAGTTATGTGATACATAAACAAGCAAGGAGGCACCCATTCCTACCCTCTTTGCAGACTGGCAATGAATCTATGGGAACTTTCCTTGACTCTCAATATACAGCTGCAATCCCAGTTTGTACCAGGAAAGGACAATATACTGGCGGACAGCTTAAGCAGGAACATCATGGATGCACACGAATGGATGCTGCACCCAGACATCTTCCATCAGATAACACAATCATGGGGGAGACCGGACATAGACCTCTTTGCCTCCCCACACAATCATCAGCTGGAGAAATTCTGCTCAAGGACAATACCACCCACAAGCATGGAAAGTGGATGCCCTCTCTTTCAGCTGGAGAACTCTTAACAGTGTATGCATTCCCACCTCTTCCATTAATGACCAAGGTCTTACTGAAGATCAGGGCAGAGCAGCCAAGAGTGATTCTGATAGCTCCGGACTGGCCAAGACAGCACTGGTACCCATTGCTAAAGAGCATGTCACGGACAAAACCATGGCTTCTCCCGCAATGGCCGCTTCTCCTGACACAGCACAATTACAAAACTCTGCATTCCAACCTGAAAACATTGCAACTAGCTGCCTGGAAAATACCTTGACTCATCACCAGGATAAGCTATCCAAGAGAGCGAAGGATATCATCATGGAAGCTCGCAGGCCTTCCACAAGAAAGGCATACTCAGCAAAATGGAAAAGATTTCACACCTGGAGCACCTCAAAGGGCCTAGATGCAACAGTTATGAGCATGGCACACATCCTGGAATATTTGGCAGAAATGCTCCACAATGGCCTGTCTTACTCTTCCATTAAAATTCATGCTTCAACAAATTTCAGCAGAGTACAATACTGATCCACCTGTCTTCTCTCATCCTCTGCTAAGACAGTTTCTAAGAGGAATTAAAAACATCAATCCTCCAAGGAAACCACCACTGCCTACTTGGGACCTTAACTTCGTGTTGGAAAAACTAACACTGCCTCCCTTTTGAACCAGCAGCATCTGCAGAACTACATTTCCTCTCTTGGAAGACTGCCTTCCTTCTGGCCATAACCTCAGCAAGAAGAGTATCCGAGTTACAGGCCCTCATGGCAGTACAGCCATTTCTTATTTTTCATCAAGACAGAGTCTCATTGAGAACCAATCCTTCATTTATGCCAAAGGTGGTATCTAGGGTCTCATTAAACCAAGCTATTCACCTGCCTACCTTCTTTCCAAATCCACAAAACAAAGGGGAAAAGCTTCTGCACACCCTGGACATACACAGACAGTTGCGCTACTACTTGACAGCACTAAAAATTACAGAAAAACTGACCAGTTGTTTGTAGCATATGCTGCTGGTGCACAAGGAAAAGCAATTTCAAAACGGACAATTTCAAAATGGATAGGGAATTGCATTTGTTTCTGTTACTCCTTTCATGGAAAAACTGTGCCAGCTAACATTAGACCTCATTCGACCAGAGCCACAGCCACCTCCACAGCCTTCTTATGAAGGGTGGCTACCAAGGACATTTTAGAAGCTGCTACATGGAGCTCCGTGCATACATTTTCCAAGCATTACAACTTAGCTTTATATTCCAGATCCAGAGAAGTCTTTGCTACGGCAGTCCTGCAGGGCATTTTAGCTACACCATCCTTTACATAGATCCTCCACCCCCAGATTGGCTATGGTATTCTACCCATATGTGATGACTGCAGATGCATCCTTGAAGGACATAGTACAGTTTTGTACCTACCATAAATGTAGATGTCCGATAGGTATGCATCTGCAGTCAGGTTTACCCTCCCTCCTTCCCCTCTGTGGTATTTCTTGGGTACATTCCCCTCTCATAGCTAGCTGGGGTTATCTGTTATGGTGTATTTGTTTTTATATATGTATATATTTTTGTGCATGTTTGGAATTTATTGCATTTCTCCAAATTTAGCCTTCCTTAGAGGGCACCTGGCATCTGGGGCAAGAAAAACTGAAAAAGATGGTGTCGGCTGACGCTTTTATACCCCAGGCGCTCTGACGTCGGGGAAGGGGTGACTTCAGCCGACGCCGGACCCAGACTTTGGAATCCGACCGACCGAAGGGCTGCCTGAGGCAGGACAACCCATATGTGATGACTGCCGATGCATACCTATCGGACATCTACATTTATGGTAGGTACAAAACTGTACTTTTCTGCTACTCACAGCATGGCAAACCAGTGCCTAAGGGCATTAGGCCACATTCAACCAGAGCTGCAGCCACTTCTGCTGCCTTTCTCAGGGAGTACCAACCAAAGAAATTTTAGAGGCTGCTACTTGGAGTTCACTGCATACATTTACAAAACATTACAATCTGCCACTTTACTCTAAATCTAGGGCAGGCTTTGCCACTGCAGTTCTGCAGGGCCTCATTGCCGCTTCTAATTCTGTTTATCACCAGCCTCCCAACCAAAGCTTTGGGACTCTACCCAAATGTACGCAACAGTGAAACACTAAGAACATAGTACAGTTGTGTACACTTACCTTAAATTGTAGATTTTAGAGTGTATTCACTGTTGCAGTCCAGATGTCCTTCAAGGATGCATCTGCAGTCCTTACAAATGGGTTGTCCTGTCGTCAGGCAGCCCTTCGGTCGGCCGGATTCCAAAGTCTGGGTCTGGCCTCGGCTGGTGTCGCACTTCACCCGACGTCATAGCTGCAGTTCTTCGGGTATAAAGGCATCAGCCGACGCCATTTTCCTCCGTCTTTCTTGCCGCGTGGAAGCAGAAGCTGTTCAAGTGCCGGTCGGTCAGAACCAGAGATTACTACTACCGAATACTTCTAAAAGCTAAGTACCCGTTGGGGACTCTTTCTTGCCTCAGCCGATGTCAGAAAAAGTGAATAACTGTTTAACTTGTGGGAAACAAATACCTCATAAAGATTTCCACTCTTACTGCTTATCTTGTTTAGGCCCAGACCACGGCGTAGCAGCTTGTCTAGCCTGTGCTTCTTTAACCGACGGACGCTTAGACGCCGGTCAGAATTTGCTGAGGAGTTTTTCGCCCGATTTTGCTTACATTATGCCGTCGGATCCTCCGACTACGCAAATATCTAAAACCGCAAGGAAAAGGACCGACACTCGCGGTCCGCGGTTTTGTCGAAACCGGTTAAGCCAACCGCGAGTGTCTCTGTTTCGCTGAAACCGAGCAAGCGGTTCTTCCTTCAGCCGAAAACTTACCTCCAACCGAGGCCTCTTCCAACCTGGTGGAATCGGCTTGAAATCCCACCTGCTCTTGCAGTTTCTCAGGAATTATCTGACACTATCCCCTTGGATATTTCAACTCCTGCACGTGGAGCTGCTAGGCCACCTGCAGCCATGTCTATTAAGGCCTTTGCCAGGGCTAAAGCAGCTAAATCTACTAAATCTGTGCCTGCCAAGACCCCCTCTCACAGGCCTAGCTCTAGTTCACAAATGCTTAGTCTAGCAGAGGATCTCATTTCTTTAATCCGGGGATCCCAACCTCACCCAGACAGG